>NW_022437058.1:1983681-2017123 GCF_009761245.1 Sapajus apella | reverse complement strand
ATATATATATATAGCATCCAAATATATA
Source organism: Sapajus apella (assembly GCF_009761245.1). Taxonomy (NCBI): domain Eukaryota; kingdom Metazoa; phylum Chordata; class Mammalia; order Primates; family Cebidae; genus Sapajus; species Sapajus apella. The sequence goes on along the minus strand of NW_022437058.1, from coordinate 2,017,095 downwards.
CATTTTATAATAGTCTATTACTATTTATTTTTGCTGTCAAAAGAACATATTTCCAAGGAGACATATAAACAAATGGTACTAAAATAAGCTATATTTGCCTGGCTTGAGTATCTGTATAATCAATGTATAAGCCTGTGAAAATTTTCAATTCCAAGAGGTATGTGATTTTGATTAATAAAGGGAAATTCTTTTTTTTTTTCACAAATCTTGATTAGTAATTCTCAGTACTGTTCTTCCGTTCATTAAAATGAGACAAACACATTCCAGTCTGTCTCTCCCACTGAATAAACTATTGACAATAGCCAAGAGGTGGAAGCAACTCAAATATCCATCCAGGGATGAATGCATTGCAAATGTGGTATATACATGCAATGGAATGGTATTCAAAAAGAAGAAATCCTATTAACATTCTCAAACATGAGCGAACCTGGAGGACATTATACTAAGGAAAATGTAGCAATCACAAAAAGACAAATACTACGTAATTCTACTTATACAAAGTATCTAAAAGAGTCACATTTTTAGAGACAGAAAGTAGAATTGTGTTTCCAGAGGATGTAGAGAGGGAGGAACAGGGAGTTGGTGTTGAATAGGTACAGAGCTTTAGATTTGCATGACGAAAACTTCTGGAGATGGTTGCATGCTTATATAAATACACTTAACACTGCCGAACTATACACTTAATTATGAATGGTTAAGATGGTAAACTTCATGTAATGTGTTTTTAACTAAAATAAATAAATAGTAAAGGGTAGCTGGCAGATTGATAAAGTAGACCAAAATTCCAAATACCACAAAGCTGGTGGAGAGTTTCCCATTTTTTCTTTAATATTCCCCAGACTAAACCCCAGGGATCCTTAAGCTCAGAAGTGGGGGCTACAGTGAGCTGCAGGAAGTACACAGCAGAGTGGTAAAATTGATACTCAGGGTGCAAGAGGACTGTTGCAAAATCAGAAATTACCAGGGAGATTGTGGAGAGGAAACAGTATGAGAAAAGATTCCATAAACTGGTTTATGAACACTTGGCCCCATCCTCAGGAACTGCACAACTGTGGATCTGATCCTAACTGGCAGAACAAAGCCTTTGAGAACTAAACTATGGGATAAAACAACACACAGGTCGCAGTTTGGTCCCTAAGTGGTGCACACATAGGAAATGTCTGAATATAATGCAAAGTCTCTGATAGCTGGACTGGCATAGGAATCAAAACCCAGAGGAGGCCAGTAAGAACCTGCAGCCTGAACCCAAACGAGTGGAATGTCTGCTAGAACATCTATGTGAACAATCCTGATAAGATATAAGCAAGACCCAGAGTTTTCTAACAGAATATCCAAAGTGTCCAGGATACAATAAAACCTTACATTGCCTAAAAAGATTCAAGGAAATCTCAACTTGCATTAGAAAAAGCAATCAACTGTTATTCATGTCAGGATGACATAAATGTTGAAATTGTCTGGCAATTACTTTAAAACAGTTAATACAAATGTTCCAACAAGAAAGAGTGAACATTTTTGAAACAAATGGAAAGGGAAAATTATCCAGCAAAGGGATGGAAGATAGAAAGAAGAACCAAATGTAAATTTTAAAACTGAAACATATGATAATCAAATTTTAAACATATGTTGGATATCAAACCACAAGGAAGTCAGAAAGAAGCTAGTCAACTTGAAGACAGAGCAATAAAAATACAAATCTTAACAATACCAAGGAAAAAGATGGGAGAAATAATAGAGCCCCAAAAACGTATGGGACCATCAAAAACAATCTAACAATGGCGTCACTGGAGTCCCACAAGAAAAGAAAGTGGAATGCAGAAAATCATATTTGAGGAGATAATGATGAAAAATTTCCCAAGTTGAGCGAAAGATTTGAAAACTACAGATTTTTACACCTCAGCAAACACCAAACTGGCTGATCTCGGATAATTCCACATCTAGACACATCATCATAAAACTGTTGAAAAATAAACACAGAGGAAATGGTCTGAAAAGCAGCCAGAGAAAAATAATGCATTATTTAGTTTGTATGACCTTGCATTTCACACCAAAAACCAGGAAGGCCAGAGGGAAGAGAAACAGTTTTTGTTAAAAGTGTTGAAGGAAAAATACTGCCAATTCAGAACCTATATTCAGGAAAAGTATTCTTCAGGGATGAGACTGAATTGTAGACACTCTCAGAGGAAAGAAAATTGCCTAAATGTATTACCAGGATCCTGCTGTAGAAGCACTAATGTCAGAAGTTAGGAATGTGAGGGAGGAAGTGGGCAGGATTATAAGAGGGGAACATAAGAATCCCTTGTGCTGTGACACCCTTTTGTATCTTGACTCTGTGCACGCATGAACCTAGAAAGACAATAAAATGGTATGTAACTTACACACTCACATATACACACAGTCACACTTATGCGTACAAGTAAACTGGGGAAATCTGAAGGCGATGAGTGGCTTGCATCATTGTCAAGAACACCACATACCTACCATCCACCCCGCCTCCACTACACGTATTATATACTCTCTCCCCCTCCCCTGTCCCAGCAACCAAGAGAAAGACTTTGAACCCTGCCCTCAGCAGCCATGGCTGCACCCCACCAATCCTTCACTCACATCCACCTACGTTATTTTCCATTTGATTGGTCCTTCTTCAAGTGAGACTGATGGGCAGAAAGTCAGCAAAATGTTACACTGGAGGAAACTGGGCAAAGTATACAAAGTATTTCTCTGTACTGATTCTTCCGACTGCATTTTAATCTACAATGATCAATACAATTTTCATTTTAAAATGTAAAAATTGGCCAGGCGCAGTGGCTCACGCCTGTAATCCCAGCACGTTAGGAGGCCGAGGCGGATGGATCACGAGGTCAAGAGATCGAGACCATCCTGGCCAACACGGTGAAACCCCGTCTCTACTGAAACTACAAAAAATCAGCTGGGCATGGTGGCGCGTGCCTGTAATCCCAGCTACTCAGGAGGCTGAGGCAGGAGAATTGCCTGAACCCAGGAGGCAGAGGTTGCGGTGAGCCGAGATCACGCCATTGCACTCCAGCCTGGGTAACAAGAGCGAAACTCCGTCTCAAAAAAAGTAAAAATTTTTTTTAAGTGAAAGAACAATAACTGTCCAAGAGGCTGTCCAAAAGGAGCCTGGGAGACATGGGAACTGAACGCAGTGTTGTATCCTGGATTCGATCCTGCGACAACAACACAGACAGAAGTTAAAACAAAGGAAATCTGAATAAGTTATAGCTATTAATTACGTATCATATGGGCTTATTAAGTGTATCAAATCTACCATACTAATGTATGACCCTAATAATAAGAAAAAATGTGTTTGGGGAGTACTATGGGAACTGTCTAATATCTCAGCAATTTTTCTATAAATCTAAAATTGCTCCAATGTAAAGTTTATTTAAAAAAAAAAATAAATGGGCAGGCTTAGTGGCTCACGCCTGTAATCCCAGCACTTTGGGAGGCGGATCACGAGGTCGAGAGAGCAAGACCATCCTGGCTAACATGGTGAAACCCTATCTCCACTAAAAATACAAAAATTAGCTGGGTGCGGTGGCACATGCCTGTTATCCCAGCTACGCAGGAGGCTGAGGCAGGAGAGTCACTTGACCCCAGGAGGCAGAGGTTGCAGTGAGCTGAGCTCACACCACTGCACTCCAGTCTCGGCGACATAGAGAGACTCTGTCTCAAAAAAATAAATAAAATAAACAAATGGATATATATGGGCTGGGCACAGGGGCTCATGTCTGTAATCCCAGCACTTTGGGAGGCCAAGGTGGGTGGATCACCCGAGATCAGGAGTTTGAAAGTAGCCTGGCCAACATGGTGAAACCCATCTCTACTAAAAATACAAAAAAAAGTAGCTGGGCGTGGTGGTGTGCGCCTGTAGTCTCAGCTACTCGGAAGGCTGAGGCAGGAAAATCGCTTGAACCCAGGAGGCAGAGGTTGCAGTGAGCTGAGATCACACCTCTGCACCAGCCGGGGCAACAAGATCGAAACTCTGTCATAAAATAAAATAAAATAAAATAAAATAAAATAACGTGTGTGTGTGTGTGTGTGTGTGTGTGTGTGTGTGTGGTGTGTAATACTATTTTCTGAAAACAATCTTGTGTGTCTATGCTAATATCAGACTACGTAGACTTCAGAGAAAAGAAGTTTTCTAGGACAAAATGGGATATTAAATAATAATGGAAGTGTCAATTCACCAGAAAAATCCCACTGTAGCCATTCTAAATGTGGAAACACCTGACAACAGAGCTTCAAAATACATGGAGCAAAAACTTGAAGAATGGAAAAGGCAAACAGTCAAATCCACAGTTATAGTGAGTAATGTCCACACTCTTCTCTCAGTAATTGGTAGAACTAGTACACAAATATTCCTAGCAGTTCTACTCAGGATTATCAAAAACTGAATCCATAGTCTCAAAAGATTGCATACTTGTTCCATTACATGACATTCTCAAAAAGACAAAGTTATTGTGACAGAGAAAATATCAGTGGCTGCCAAGGCTTAGGGGTTGGGGGAGGATGTGATTAGAAAGGGGTTGTACAAGGGACTCTGGGGGTGGTCCTGTCCTGGATCCTGATTGTGGCTGTGGGTACATGATACTGTGCAATGGGCAAAATTCACGGAACCCTACATCCAATAAAGGTCAATAGTATTATGTATTAATTCAAACATTTTTAAAATGCTAATACGATTGGACAGAAACTGCCTTCATACAGTAATTCTAAATTGTTTGACCTGCCTGGCATATTGTAGGCACAGCGTAAAGGCTCAACTAACACTAGTGGACTCGCTGCTCACTCTGCCCCTTCCAGCAAGGTTGATGAAATATTAAGATTCTTTCCAGCTTCTTTTGATCTCCCTAGGGGACCTCTGTCACTCCTGGGATTTCAATGCCATCGACATTAATACTACATATAATAATAAAACGCTATGATTCTGCAAGAATAGGTCTTTTTAGATTGGGTTGGCTTATACTGATTCAAAGGGTGGGGAAGGAGAAAAGGTGAGGAAGCCACCACTGGGTTAAGAATGAGGTCCCTCCCTTCTCCCCCTTCATTCCCCTTCCTTCCTTCCTTCTTCCTTCCTTCCTTCTTCCTTCCTTCCTCCTTCCTTCCTTTCTTTCCCTTCCTTTCCTTCTTTTCCTTCCTTCCTTCCTTTCCTTCTTTCCTTTCCTTCCTACCTCCTTCCTTCCTTCCTTCCTTCCTTTTCTTCCTTCCTTCCTTCCTTCCCTCCCTCCCTCCCTCTCTTCCTCCCTCCCTCCCCCCCTCCCTCCCTTCCTTCCTTCCTTCCTTCCCCCCTCCCTCCCTCCCTGCTTTCTTCCTTCCTTTGTTTATTTTCATAAAGATAGCTGACTTTCTGGCCATTGGTCTCACTGAAGAAGGACCAATCATATAGAAAATATCATAACTGAATGTGAGTGAAGGATTTGGTGGGGTGCAGCCATGGCTGCTGAGGGCAGGTTTCAAAGTCTTTTTCTTGGTTGCTGGGGCAGGGAAATGGGGAGAAAGTATATAATGTGTGTGTTTGTGTATGTGTGGTGTGGTAGGTATGTGGTATGCTTGTGTGTGTGTGTGATATGTGGTAAGTGTAGCATATATGTGTGTGGTGTGTCTCTGTATGTAGAATATGTCTGCGTATGTGGCACGTCTGTGTGTTTGTGTWGTACATGTTTGTGTGTTTGTGGTGTGTGTGTGGTGTATGTGTGTGATATGTGTCTATGTGTTGTGCATGTGGCACACATGTGTGGTGTGTGTTTGGTATGTATATGTGTGGGGGGTGTGTGTGGTATCTGTGTTTGCTGTGTGTTTGTTGTGGTATTTCTGTGTGTATGGTGTGTATGTGTGGTGTGTATGGTGTGTTTGTGGTGTATGTGTTATGTTTGTGTGTGGTGTGGGTGTTGTGTGGTATATATGTGTGTGGTGTGTGTGGTATATGTGTGTGTAGTGTATGTATGGTGTGTGGTGTGTTGTGTGTAGTGTGTGTGTGGTATGTTTATGTATGTATCTGATGTGTGTGGTCTGTGCAAGTGCATTGTGTGGTGTGTGTGTTTTGTTGTATGTAGTACGTATGTGTGTGTGGTTTGTGTATGTGTGTGGTGTGTGGTATATATGTCTGTGTGTGGTCTGTGCAAGTGTGTTGTGTGTTGTGGTGTGTTTTTGTGTGTGTGGTATGTACATGTGTGTGGTGTGTGTGACATGTATGTGTGGTGTGTGTGGTGTGGTATGGTATGTGTGGTGTGTATACATGCATGGTGTGTGTATGCTATGTGTGGTATATGTGTGTGTGGTTTGTGCATGTGTGTTGTGTGGTATGTGTGTGTGTGTGTGTGTGTGGTATGTGTTTGTGTGTACAGGGTGCTCCTGTGGAGGAAGAGTTGGACCCATGAACTCTGGGGATATTCCTCTATTTCATGTTTGGCTTTTTGTTGTGCTTTGCATTGCAATTCCCTTCCGCTGATGCCAAACACCCATTCATGTTTTCAATCAGGCTTTTGGTCAGGTGTGAGCATACAATGGAGGGCTCAGGAAGGGGCCTATGTCCACTACTGATGGGGTGCAGGAGGTTTCCTTATGTCTGATACCCTTCTCTGCAGCCACTGTGGGAAGCCATGACATGGAGGAAACATCTGCAAAGCGATGATGCTCCAGGTGTCTCATGACTCACATCAAGACTGCGGAGAGGGGCAGGGTGCACGCCATGGTTTGTGCAGTGGGAGTAAATGTATGACTTCCTCCCATGCCCACCTGAGATCCAGGAAGACGGAAGCAACCGGCGAGACTGGAGACAGGCTGTAAGGGTCCAGCCAGTGGACCATGAGTTGCCCACATGGGAAGGCAGCAGCTCGGCGGTGGTTAAGCGTGCCTGCGTTCCAGTGCCTGTCTTTGCTACTTACTAGCTGAACGATCTTGGCCAAGTTAACTTCTCTGTGTCTCAATGTATTCATTTGTAAACAGAGAAAAAAACAAAGGTCCACTACTTTTTTAGGTAGTTATGAAAAATAAGTGGGTTAACATGCAGCAAATGGGTCAAAAGAGTCCGGACACACTATTACTTGTATTACTGTTTAGCAATCATCACTCTGATTTTAACTCTTTATAACTCAGTCTCTCAGTCTCCCCTTATTAACTTGTGAGCTCCTTTAAGGAGGAAACAATGTCTTCTTTTTCTTTATATGCCCAGACTTTAATTGTTGCTGGCATTTGGAAGGTAATCAATAGAAATGGACTAAGTGTCAATTGTATTATTGTAATATGGATTGTGTGTGCATGTATGTAAATGTGTGATGTGTACATATTACATATATGGAATATGCATTGACTGCTTTATTTCAGTAAGGGATGATAGGGATGATCACCTTAATCTCGCCTCTGCCTGACTTTGTATTTTTAAATTACAGACTCTGAGTTAGCCAGTGTGGGGGAAACATACCCTCACCTCCAATGTCCTGCTGTTCCCACCACAGGGGTACTCACTTTCTGAGACAGGATGGGCACGTCTGGCCTACTAGTTTCCCACGAATGATGAAAGCTGTGGATCCTTCATTGACATTTTCTCTATTCCAACCCAAGATCAATATCTCTCGTGCACTGTAGTTCATGCCTCATTTATAAGAACAGCAAGGGCCAGGCGTGGTGGCTGACACTTGTAATCCCGGCACTCTGGGGCGCTGAGGCGGGCAGATCACCTGAGGTCAGGAGTTCAAGACCAGCTTGACCAACATGGAGAAACCCCATCTCTACTAAAAATACAAAATTAGCCGGGTGTGGTGGCACATGCCTGTAATCCCAGCTACGCAGGAGGCTGAGGCAGGAGAATCGCTTGAACCTGGGAGGTAGAGGTTGCAGTGAGCCGAGATCAAGCCATTGCACTCCAGCTTGGGCAACAAGAGTGAAATTCCATCTCAAAAAAACAAAACAAAAGAAAAAAGAGCAGCAAGGACTAAACCAGGAGAAGCAAACACAATGAGCCAGGCAATTATCTCTATCAGATAATGCTAGAATCTTGGGTGCAGAGTGCACATTTATTGACAATACTTGAATGTCTGCAGGTATGCAGCTGTTTTTTCTTACAAAAATGAGAATGAGACTTAGAGCTTGCCACTGCAATGCAGCTGTCCTCATTTATTCCCTTAGCTCTTTGTAGACTCCCATGTTTTAAAGGTAGCCTCATTGACTTTTCCTTGCCTACCACCTGCTAACAAATTCTTTAGGAGAACTAAGAATTCATTATTGTACTGCTTTGGAAATCAATCCAATTAGATCATTTAGCAACTCTCAGAGAATAAAATGCTGAATGCTTTTTCAAAATTTACTTTGAATAAACAAAGGTTTTATATATTTATGGCATACAACATGATATCTTGATATATGTATACCTTGCGGAATGGCTAAATCAAGCTCATTAACATACATTGGCTCATACATTGATCTTTTTTCCTTTTGTGGTGAAAACACTTAAAATTACTCTCATAACCATTTAAAATATATATATAATTTTATTAACTGTAGTTATCATAATGTACAATAGACCTCTTAAACCTTACAAAATTTTGTTTTGACCATCTTCCCAATGCCCCCAGCCCTCTGAATTTTTGCAATTCACATTTTTCATTACTACTTTTTATTTTCCTATGCAATAAAGTGATTACAGATTTTTAAAGAATCATGCAAGTGTGCATTTAGCTCTAGTTAAGTCTTAGAGAACTAAAAAAATCAGAATCTCTGAGGATAGAACCAAAGATAGATGATTGATAGATAGCTAGATAGGTGACAGACAGTATGCTCATTAAGTGAATGACTTACTGTAAAGTCTGGGAAGGAAGACAGATAATTCATTTGTTGGAAAGAATCCCTGGTGTGGAATTTAAAATTAATTTCCTACACAGATACTTTTCCTCATTGAAACAAGCTTTTTTTCAAAGGTCTTTCAGGTCAAGTTAAAAATCTTGTCTTTCTATTCATAAAAGTAATAACTGTTTAAAATAATAGTGATCTATTTTTTCTGACTAATTTATACAGCTATTTAAGAAATTAACTTCCCCTAATTTATATGGCTATTTAAGAAATTAATTTCCCCTAAACAAGTAGCCTTGATTATAAAAGTTTTTAATTACATGTTCTTAAAATATCAAAACCACATGGAAGAGTAGTTTGGCCTCATAATGGTAGACCCAGATAGTCCATTACTGATATCTTGGTATGGCATCCATGGTTTTCTGTCATTTGGGGGTTTGAGAGATGTCATTGCATAATATGAGATTCAGTTCTGACCATTTCTAAGGCACCACATCGTCCTCCTGTTTAATTTCAGACTTTTCCCCCAGCCTCTCACTGGTGTGGATGGGGTTGGGTTGCTCTGAAGCAGGCAGTCCTTCTCCCTCCAGGTGCCTGCTCCTCCAGGCCAGGAGCAGGGAGGGGGGCTCTGGAAGGAGGCAGTGAGTGCCTCACAGAGTGCTCACCTGCTAGGGGATGGAAATGCTTCTAGCCCTTCTCTGGTTCCTGCTGGGTTTGTGTGATGCCACAAGCATCTGTGTGATGCCACAGTGTCTGCTGACGTGCAGTCTGACAGCACAGTGCTGACCCCCTCCCCACTACGATGCCCTCCAGAGAGGCTGTCATCGCTCTCTTTGGCCTGACCAGAGCACACACACCCCAACTCCTTCTCCTGGTTGGGCAACCCTCTGTTCAGTTGGACAGAGTTAGGGAGTTTCTCTTCTGTACTCTCCTGTGGTTTTGTAGGACTGGGAAGGGGAGGAGTGAGACCCCCATTTTCTTCCCTGGCACATATTTATCATGCTTCAGACACCCCTAACACAGCCTACTTCGGAACACCCTGACCTTCAGCAATCTTGAGACAGTGCATTGTCAGCAGTCTTAGTGTTTGTGTTGAATGCCACCAAGCCCCAAGGGGATGCAGGTTGAGCTCTCCCATGAACTTCATTGCCAGGCTACTTCATGTCCTGGCACCAGAGACTTACAGATTCTAGAAGTCAGCAAGAATTCAGCTGAGGGTGGAGGTGCCAGTTTCTGCTTCTTGCAGAACGCTCCAGCGTTGACAAGTGATTTTCTCAATGTTCCAATGGGGCCACAGGGAAAAAACACTTCTCCCTTTCTCCCCTCCCATGTCATGCGGAGGAACAGGAATGGCTTCCAACTGTGAACACGGCATGCCCCTCACTGAAGCCCACTTCCCAGTCTCCCTTTTATTTTGTCTAGAAGCCAGGCATGAAGCTCTGATCTGTAACCTGTCAATAAACTCTCGGGAAGGTAGCTGCTTCCACAGACTGGTTGTTCTTGTGAAATACAGAGTGTTTTGTTTCTTTAGCCTCAGCCTTATCTATAATTTCAAGACAACATGAGAAATCCCAGAAGATGATATTCTAACAAATTGAGTCAAATTCTTTTATAGTTTTCAAACTGATATCACAAATCTACTATCAATTACATAGTTTACATTTAAGTCATAATTCTAATTTGACAGATTATCCAGTAGCTTTGATACATTCAGATAATTTAAGTAACAATTACACAAATAATATCCCAATGGAAATCAAGCATATCCCTAAAGGTAACACAATGGAAACAATGCCTTTAATTGGAATAACTTCATCAATTCTATATTCTTATGCCTTCTGAGAGTTATAAACTAAAAATAGGCTTGCCATCTTATGTGGGCTGAGGTTCCCACTTCACAGGAGTGATGATAAGGTTATTTACAGACAGATTTTGTGCTGCGATGAACTTGGAAGCTTCTCACTCTCAATATAATTCTTCCTAAGCTGCAGGTGGATGTGCCCCTTCTTATAGCTCGCCCTTCTGTCCCGTCAAAGGGAAACCCTCAGCTCATGCCTTTACTCAGGATTTAATTTCACAACCCAGTGCATTTTGTATACCAAGTAACCTTTTCAACTTCATGCTTTTCCAGTTCTTATTGTAATCTCTCCTGAATTTGGATAGATAAAAACATGCACCTCTATCTTAGCTGCAGTTATCCTCCATGACTCGATGCAATTTAACTGACATCTTTATTGCAGTAATTAGAGGTTGCATTCTTCTTTCTAATTTCTTGTCTAGTGCTCTAGCCATTCATTGTCATCTTGTCTGTTGCCTGCACACCACAGTTTGATAGAAGTCACATTAGATATTTTGTGTACCTATTAAACCATTGATTAAAACTGATATTTAGGTAGTGGCAATCTGAAACTCTCTTGGTTCACTTTCTTATCCAAATGAATTCTATTTAGTCAGAGTGTGATGCTAATATAGAGAGGGTTATGGCCAGATCTTGCTGCTACAAACAGCTTCCTCTTGAAGAAAGTAGTATAATAATTCAGTCACAAATCTAGCCTGTAAATATGTTTTCTTTCACCCACCTGGTGCTTTAAACATGTTCAAATTGGACCCCAGGTTACCACAATTCCCTTCATGGCATTTTTGACTCTTTTAAGTGTCTGGCAGCCTGCTACTTACAGGAATTTCACTCTGTGATTCTCAGGTTATGACGGAAAGTAGACATTACTGGTTTTCACACTTACATGTATGTAAGAATGACTTTGAAGAACTCTTCATATATAAATTTTCTGTATTCTAAGGCAGTAGATGTGGAGTGAGGTTTGGGAACACATTTTTAAATTAAAATCTCAGGGGATTCTGATGTCAGCTGTCAACGGAGCAAACTGCAGAAAAATTCTGCAGTGCAGGCTTTGGACTTGAATAGATCTGATTAGAATTTTTGTCTTCTGAGTTATTTGCTTACTGTGCTAGTGTCCTTGAGTATATTATTTCAGCATGTCCCAGAGACCACTAATTTCTTTGGAGCAACGTAGGGCAACATGACTTCTCCATCCTTACTCTAAGAGGACTATGCTTGCCATTTACAAAGAAAGTAGAAACAATTTTAGAAAATTTTTTCCTTCCTCCCCTATCATACCCACTGTTTTCTGCTGCCTTAGAATTCAACTCCTGAAAGACTTAACTATAAATGTAGTCTTGCTTCCCTCTTCTAATTCTCTCCTCAACCCAGCATGATCATGTTGATTTGACCATAGCATCAGTAAAAATCTAAGGAACTGTTTTCAGTAGTCTTTTACTGTTTTTAAGCAATATTTGACACAGTTAACCATTTCATTCTATTTTTAAGTATAATTTGGAAATACATATGTAAATATATATGTCAATATAATATACACACATACATATATCTTTCCTAGAGACATATATTTTATACATAAACATGTTTTAAAGTATGAAAGAATATACAAAACACAATTACCTTGGTTTTCTTTTAGGAGTGGTTAGCATTGACAATTTGGGAACAAGACACTTTAGTTGATCTGTAACTTTACTTTGATAAGGTGAATAGGCTCAAAGATTATTTCTGCAATTAAAAATGCTTTCAATGCTGAGAAATTTAAAGCTTTCCCCCTAAGATCAGAAACAAGGCAAGGATACTTCCTTTCACCACTGCTTCTCAATATCATACCAAAAGTCCTATCTAATGCAATAAGACAAGAAAAGGAATAAGATATACTGATTGAGAAGAAAGAAATAAAATCATCTTTTTTTACAGATGGCATAATCACTTATGCAAAAAAATGAAAGAATCAACAAAAAAAGTCTGGAGATAATAAGCAATTATAGCAAGGTTGCACAATGCAAGATTAATATACAAAAGTCAATTACTTTTCTATATGTCAGCATGAAATTTGAAATTTAAAACATATTACCATTACATTTGCACCCCTAATAATGAAATTTCTAGGTATACGCTGCAAAAATATGTATAAGATCTATATGAGAAAGACTACAAAATGCCGATAAAAGAAACCACAGAATAACTCAATTAATGAAGAGCCATTCTGTGTTGATGGACAGAAAGAGTCAATATTGTCCAGATGTCAGTTTTTCCCAACTTGTTCCTAGAGACATATATTTTGTATATAAACATGTTTTTAAAGTATGAAAGAATACATCAAACAGAACAATTACCTCAGTTTTCTGTTAGGAGTGGTTAGCATTGACAATTTGGGAAAAAGGCACTTTGGCTTATCTGTAACTTTACTTTGATAAAGAGAATAAGCACATACATTGTTTCTGCAATTAAAGATGCTTTCTATAGATTCAATGCAATTTTTATCAAAGTCACAGAGAGTAATTTTGTGAATATCAGCAAATTAAATTTAAAGTTTCTATGAAAGTAAAAAGACTCACAGTATTGAAGCAGGAAAATAAAGTTGGAGAACTGACACTAAACAACTTCAGGACTTACACTAATCAAGACCATGTAGTAATAGCCAAATTGATCGATGGCACAGAATAATAACAAGCTCAGAAATAAACCTACATCAATACAGTCGAATGATCTTTCACAAAGGGACAAACGTAATAAAGCAATGGAGAAAATGCAGTCTTTTCAACAAATGGTGCTGAAACACTTGGACATTTACATGCAAAAAAAATAAATAATGAGTCTTGCCACAGGCCTTACACCCTTCACAAAATTAACTCCAATAAACCAATCACAGAAATAAGTATAAAAGACTATAAAACTTCTCAAGGGTAACATAGAAGAAAATCTAGATGACTTTAATTTTTGTAATAACTTTAGAGATAAATCACCAAAAACATAATCCATGAAAGAATTTATAAGCTGACTTCATTAAAATAAAAAAATCTACTCTGTAAAATACACTGTGAAGGGAATAAAAAGACAAGCTACACACTGGGAGATAATACTTGTAAAAGAACCACATAATAAAGGACTCTTATCCAAATATACAAGTAACTTTTAAAACTCAATAATAAGAAAACAAACCAGGTTTAAAATGGGCCAAAGACCTTAACAGACACCTCACTAAAGAAGCAATGGAGATGGTAAAGAAGCGTATGAAAAGATGTGTCATATCATATGTCATTGTGATAATGCAAATTAAAACATTAAAATAGTTAAAATCCAGAACAGTGACAGCAAATGCTAATGAGGATGTGCAACAAGAATACTCATTGCTGGTGGGAATGCAAGATGTTATAGCCAATTTGAAAGACAGTTTGGCAGTTTCTTACAAAACTATACACACACTTACCATAAAATCCAACATGATGCTCCTTGATATTTTACCAAATGATCTGAAAATGTACATCAACACAAAAACCTGCGCACAAATGTTTATGGCAGCTTTATTCAGAAATGCCAAAACTTAAAAACAACCAAGATGTCCTTCAGTAGATGAATAGATAAATAACCTGTGGTATATCTAGACAATGGAATATTATTCAGCACTAAAAATAAATAAGCTACCAAGCAATAAAAGTACATTGCAAACCCTTAAATACATACTGCTAAAGGAAACAATCCAGTTTGAAAAGGCTACATGCTGTATGATTTTAACTGTGTAACATTCTGGAAAAGGCAAAACTAGAGAGACTATAAAAAGTTCAACGCTTGCCTGGGTTGCGGGGAAGGAGGGATGAATCAGCAGAGCACAGAGGATTTTTAGGGCAGTAGAACTACTCTGCCTCCTAATGGTAAATACATGTAATTATACATGTGTCAAAACTCAAATATACCAACAGTGAACTCTAATGCAAACTATGGATTTCAGGTGATAACGATGTGTCACTCACTGCAGATTAACCCATAGCAACAAATGTACCACTTTTGGTACAGGATATTGATAGTGATACTGGGGGTGCAGGATATTATGGATAGTGGGACATTGATACAAACGTGGGGAGGGGTACATGTGAAATCTCTATCTTTTGCTCAATTTTACTGTGAACCTAATCTGCTCTGAAAATAAAGTCTATGTAAAAATATATACATGGAGAAATCTTAAAAACATATTGCTAAGTGAAAAAAAAGTCCATGTAAAAAGGCAATGCACTGTATTATTCCAACAATATGAGATTCAGGAAAAGGCAAAACTATGAGGACAGCAATGAAAAAAAAAAAAAACAGGTCAGTGTTTGTCAGATGCTCAAGAGAGTGTACAAGATATAAATGAGAGTGAGAGATATAAATAGTGAAGCACAGGGAGTTTTTAGGGAAATAAAACTATTCTATATGATACTGCAATGATACATACATGTCACTGTATATTTGTCAAAGCCTATAGAATGCGCAACAGAAAGAGTAAACCCTAATGTAATCTATTTACTTTATTTAATAATAAGATATCAATATTAACTCATCAATTATTTTTAAAAGTACCACACTAATTCAAAATGTAAATAATAAGAGAAAAATGAGTGGGGGAGGGGATTAGGAACATTCTGTCTTTCCACTTACTTTTCTATAAACTTAAAACTCAAAAAAATTAAAGTCTTTTAAAATTATCTATAAACATAAAAAGAATAGAAAAAAGCAGATAAGCATGACAGATAAAGAGAAAAATTAACCAATCAAAACTGATGCAGGTATTTGAATTAGTAGACAAGGACACTGAAACACTTATTATAAATGGATTGTATACATTCAAAATGTTAGAAACATGAAAGATACAAGAACCACCCAATCAAGCTTCTAGAGATGAAAACAGCATTGTGTAGAATGAAACTGTACTGAATTAGGCCAATGTGGATTAGATGTTGCAGAAGATTGACAGGTGAACTTGAAGACATGAAAACAGAAATCAGAAATCAGGCTGGGCATGGTGGCTCATGCCTGTAATCCCAACGCTTTGTGAGGTCGAGGCAGATGGATCACCTGAGGTCAGGAGTTTGAGACCAGTCTGGCCAACATGGTGAAACCCGTCTCTACTAAAAATACAATATTAGTTTGGCATGATGGTATGCACCTGTAACCCAGGCTACTTGGTAGGCTGAGGTGGGAGAATCACTTGAACCTGGGAAGTGGAGGTTGCAGTGAGCAGAGATCATGCCACTGCACTCCAGCCCGGATGACAACAGGGAAACTCCATCTCCTAAATAAATAAATAAATTAATTAATTAATAAAACACAAGATGAAAGGAAAAAAATCAAAAATGTATAAAGCATCTGTCAACTATGGGAGTTTCAACTAGCCTAGTTTACATGTAATCGAGTCCCACAGATGACAGAATAAAATGCAGAAAGAAGCAAAAATATTGTTTAAAAAATTCCTGAAAATCTTATATACATAATAAAAACTAAAATTCCACAGACACAAACTTCAAAAACAAGATATGAAAAAAACAACATCACAGTACATCATATTCAAATTGTTCCAAATATGTGACCAAAAAAACTCTTAAAAGCAGCCAGAAGAGACGCAAAATGAAGAATGACATCAAATTTCTTCTCAGAAAAAATAGAAATAACGAGACACTGGGGCAACATTTTTTAAATACTGAAATTTTTAAAAAATTATTTTTGAAAACTCTTTTAATCTAGAACTCTGTAACCAGCAAAAATGTTTCAAAAACAAAGATAAGCTAAATACATTTTTCAAACACACAGAAGTTAGTGGAATTCATCACTAGTGCACCGGCACTACAAGAAGTATTAGAGGAAGCACCAGAGACAGAAAAAAAATCATACCAGAAAGAAATACATACCTACACAATGGGATCAAAACACTGTAAAAGGCAATCACAAAAGCAAATATAAACTATTTTCCTTACAATTTAAATGTCTCTATAAATAAACGGCAATGTAAATGAAAGTAACAACATTGTCATTTAAGATTTATAATACATGCAAAAGTAAAATACACGATAATACTGCAAAGGTGAAAGGGGAGAAATGGCAATATACTTTTGTGAGATTCTTATACCACAAAGGAAGTGTATAATGTGAATGAAGGTAGGTTGCAATAACCTAAAGATGTTTACTATCAACTTTAGGGCATCCACTAAAATAGCCAAAGTGTTATAATAAAATATACAACAGTAGATAGAAGTAGAATCATAAAAACATTCTATTAATTCAAACAAAGGCAGAAGAAGGAAAATAGAACAAAGAAGAGATTGGACAAATACAAAAAAAATAGCAAGATGCCAGACTGAGCCTTACCATATCAACAATCACATTAGATCTAACAGTCTGAAAAAATAATTAAAACTCAGAGAATAAAGCCTGGACATAAAAGTAATACTAACCTATATCCTGCCAACAAAAAAGTACCTACAAATATGAAAATATATTTAAAGTAAATGGATAGAAAAATACATATTATCCTAATCCAAAGGAAGCTGGATGGGCTATACTGACATCAGACAGAATACTCCAAAGCAAATAATATTACAAATAAAAAAGATTTTCATAATGATAAAAGTGTTAATTTATTAATAAGATATAACAGTCCAAATTTTTACACACACAGAGAACTTCAAAATTTATAAATAAAAATAAATAGAAATGCAAGGAAAATAAGAAAATCCAAAATTAGTATCTGTAATTTCTATTTCCCTCTTTTGATAATTGATGGACCAAAGATAGAGATAAATCAGTAAAGATTTAAAAAAAATCTCAGCTACACTATCATACCTTGGCCTAGCTGAAGTATATAGAACGTTGGAACTAACAACAGCAGAGTATATATCATTCTAGAAGTACATAACAACAAAACATATACCAAGAGAGACCACATTCTGTACCATAAAACAAATCTCAGCTTGAAAATATTTAAGCTATACAAATATGTTTTCCTACTATAGAAGGAATTAGAAATTTGTAGCAAAAAAAGACTTATGGAAAATCACCAAATATTTCAGAATAAGTTACCGTAATTCTCAATAACTTGGGTCAAAAACAAATCAAAGGAGAAATTAAAATGTATTTTGAACTAATTGAAAATAAAATCACAACATATCAAAATCTGTGCAATGCCAATAAAGCAGTACATAGGACAAACTTTCAGAAGAGTAAATACCTATATTGGAAGAAAATATAAGTCTCAAATCATTGACTTATGATTCCATCTTAAGTAGAAAAGACAAAATGAAACTCACAGTAGAGAAAATGAAATAAAGATCAAAAAAGAAATTAATAAGTAGAATACAGAAAAGCAATAAAGAGTATCAATGAAACCAAAAGATAGTTCCTAAGGAAGACAAATAGAATTAATGAAACTAGAGCCAGATGAACTAGGAAATAAAGGGAAATGACAAAAAATATCTGCCAATATCAAATATAAAGAGCTAACTTTACTATCAATTTTTGCAGATATTAAACATGACAAAGACATGTGATGAACAAATGTACACAAATAAATTAGACATCTTAGATTAAATGGATAGATTATTTGAAAGACACAAACTTCCAAGCTCATTAAAAAAAATAATTTGGAGAGTCCTATATCTACTTCAAAGGTTTATTTTGTAATTGAAACTTTTCCCAAAAGAAAAACTTCAGCCCCAGATGGCTATGCTGGTAAATTCTACCAATTTTTTATGGAAAAAAATAAGAAAAACTATTTACAAAATCTTCTAACTCATTTTATGAGGCCAATACCACTGTGGTACCAAGGCTAGACAAAGAAAACTACAGACCAACATTTCTTATGAATATAAATTCAAAAACTTCAAACAAAATCTTAGCCAATTGATTCCAAAAATATATAAAAGCATAATACATTATGACCAAGTGACGTTTACCCCAGGAAGTCAAGCTTAGTTTAAAATGTTTAAATCAATGAATGTAATTCACCATATTAACAAACTAAAAAATAACAACTATTTGATCATCATGATATGCAGAAAAATGACTTAGAAACATTATTAATTAAATCCAACATTCATTCCTATTAAAACTATTTGCGCCTGAGATTAGAAGAGAATTTCCTTAATGTGGTAAATACCAAATTAAAAAATTCATCTAAAACATACTTAATCATGAAAGATTAAATGTTTCATCCCTCAAGTTGCTACTGAAACATCAGGGGTTTCATCAAGGTCCTGCTGCTCACAATGCAGAAAGCCAATCACTGAGACAGTAAGTACTGACAAGGAAGAAGGCTTTAATTGGTTGATGGAGAGGAGGAGATGAGAAATCAGCCTCAAATCCATCTCCCTGAAAAC
Source organism: Sapajus apella (assembly GCF_009761245.1). Lineage (NCBI taxonomy): Eukaryota > Metazoa > Chordata > Mammalia > Primates > Cebidae > Sapajus > Sapajus apella. The sequence continues at coordinate 1,998,087 of NW_022437058.1, read as the reverse complement.
AAAAACTAGGGGCGTATACAGCAGGGAAAAAAATGTAACAATGTGTAAGAAAACAGGAATTAAGGAGGGGCCAGGAAGCAATCATGATGAATGAGAGGTCCAGCATCTCATTATCTGGATGTGGTGATCTGTTAAGTTTCAGTTCTTTGACACCTTTTTTGAGAAACCTGAAAGTCATTTCCCATGGAAGAAACTCAGATAAAACAAAAGTTTCAAGCTTTAAGAGCAGGAAGTCAATTTATATGATTATTTATAAAAACAAACCACACACACACACACACACACACACACACACACAAATTTATCTTGGTTTGGTTTCAAAATCATGCCAAGACAGGTATGTCCTCATTTACAACTTCTATTCAACATTACACTTGAGGTTTCAGCCAGTATAGTAAGAAAATAAATAAAATGCATTTATATTGGAAAGGAAAACATAAAACTCTCATTATTCACAGAAACACTGTCTATGTTTTAAAAAAAATAATGAAATACACAATTCTACAAAAGTAATAAGTGATTTAACAAGGTTCAGGATACAAGATACAAAAATCAATTATCTAGAAATATAAAGAATCTAGACCATCCTAAACAACCTGAAAAAAGAATAAAGATAGGGGATGTAATCCTAGCATGGTGGGAGGATCACAAGGTCAGGAGATCAAGACCGTTCTGGCTAACAAGGTAAAACCCTGTCTCTACTAAAAATACAAAAATTAGCCAGGTGTGGTGGCACACACCTGTAGTCCTAGCTACTCAGGAGGCTGAGGCAGGAGAATTGCTTGAATCCAGGAGGCAGAGGTTGCAGTGAGCCAAGATCATGCCACTGCACTCCAACCTGGGTGACAGAGAGAAACTCTGACTCAAAAATAAAAAAAATAATAAAAAATAAAAAAGACAGAGGAATCACAATATAGAATTCAAAGAACTATTATAAAACTGCAGTAACCAAGACAGTGTGATAGAAAATCATGTTGAAATAATTTTATATCCATACACAAGAGAGAAAAATTGGCCCATACTTTGCTCTACAAAAAATGAACTCAAAATCATTAACAGACCAAAACTGTAAACATATAGAACATTTTAGAAAAAAAAAGAGAAAACTTTTGTGACCCTGGCTTAAAGATTTCTTAAATATGGTACCAAAACCAGCATCCATAAAAGAATAACTTGATAAATTAGTTTTTAATCACAATTAAAACTGCCTGTTCTTCAAAGGATACTCTTATAGATACTATCAAGAGAATGAAATGACAAGCCATAGACTAAGAGAATATTTTCAAAACATATATACAATAGAGAGGTTTATTCAGTAAATATAATGACAAAGGAAATTAAATAATAGTAATAGCAAAACAAAACCTTATAATTTGTAGTTGCTATATAATAAAGTAAAATTTTGCTGTGCTGTGTGTTATTTAATATAATACCTCCCCAGTTCTGTTTAAGGCAGAATAACTGCCTTCCTGCAAACCATTGAACTTTATCTGTCCTCCCCACATTCTTAGCAAAGTTCCCAGGCACCTAAAAATTAGGTCATGGAGCAGATAGAAACTGTACAATGTGTTTCTCAAAATGTTACTTTTCAAATGTAAAGTATATCACATGACATGTTATAAGATAATTAACTGTTCTTTGATCTAGCTTCTGCAAACCCGTTTCCTGCTGCATCATCCTAGGTGCATAAAAGGTACCCCGGTTTCTTAGTCCTTTGCTCAGACTTAGGAAGTGATTCCATTAAATAAGATCCTCCTGCAACCCCATCCGTCTCTCCAGATCTCTGATTTCCCACTACAATAAAGAACTCTCAAACCCAATACTAAAAAACACGATTTGCTTTTAATGGGCAGAAGACTTAAACAGATACTTCACCAAAAAAGATGACTGTTTTGCAATCAAGCAAATGAAATATCATTAATCATAGGAAAAATCAAATTACAACCACAATGGGAGGGTCCTATGCACCTAATACTCAAAGTAAAAGCACTGACCACACCACATATTGGAACAGAGGTAAAGAAGATCAAACTCTTCTGTTGGTAGAAATGTGAACTAGCACAACCACTATCAGTAACTTTCTGTGGATTTATTAAAAGGTTAAATGTTTCACATTAAAAAAAATTCTACATGTAAGTGAGATGCAATGTTTTTCTTTCTATATAAAAAAAATGGAAGTATACAGAGACAGAACAAAACACTGGTTACAGGGCAATGGGTGGGGGGCAGGGAGCCATGGAGGTCGGGGGAGTAGTAGTGGGGACATGCAGATCAGAGGATACAAAGTAGTGAATATGTAGGATGAATGAGTCTAGGGATCTAAGGTAAAACATAAGAATTACAGGTAACAAAATCGTACTATGTATGGAATTCATGTTAAATGAGTAGATTTTAGTTCTTGCCACACACACACACACACACACACACACACAAAATGCGTAACTATGTGAGATGATGGACATATTACTTTGCTTCACTGCAGTACACTTTTAACTGACTATATGTGCCCCACATCATGTATATCTTAAATATATACAATAAAATTTATTTTTAAAAGAGTTGAATGTGATCCCACTCTAAAGCATTTCCCCTGAGAGGCAAAAAAAAAAAAAAAAAAAAAATAGAAGCTGTCTAAATGTTCATCAAAAAGTGAAAGGTTAAACAAAATGTGCTCTATCACACAATGACACAAAGGAATGCAATACTAATACATGCAACCGTAAATGAATCTCAAAAGCGGAAGAAGCCAGACATAAAGGCATGTACTGTATGATTTCATTTATGTAAAATTCGAGAAAAGCAAAATCAATTCAAAATGAAAGAAAACCAGCCAATGATTGCTTGGCCATAAAAGTAAGAGAAAGAAGCGGTTACAAAGAGGTAAAAGGAAAGTTTTGGGGATGTAGTTATGTTAGCAGTCATGATTATGGCGATTGATTCATAGGTGTGTATTTCTGTCAAAACTTTTTAAATTGTACACTTTAAATATATGCAGTTTCTTGCGTATCAGTCATACCTCAAAAAACTATAAAACCACTAAAAAAAAAAAAGCACTGAGAAATTTGCATTTGCTTGTTTGTAATGACCAAATTTCGAAGGCAGAGGTGCTCACCAATGGGAATTTAGTAGAACAGCCACAAAAGGGAGCACTCCGAAGCTTTAAAAAATGATAAATATCTCTAGATTTCCACTTGTAACCATGGTAAAATAGGTCTATCAGATCACCATTGCCACCAAGAACAACCAGAAAACCTAGAATGAGTATGTGTGGTTCATATATTACACAAAGATGCAAATGTTAATATAGAGATTCTATCCATCTACCCCATGTATCTCTAGACAATGATGATCTGATAAAACTTATCATGATTACAAGTGAAAGTGTAGAGATATTCATCATATTTAAAGCTCCATAGTGCTCCTTTATTAGATCCTACCCTACCTTTAAGAAAGGAAATTGTAATTATAATACCTGTACTACAGAGAAGACATATTGCAAGCACAGATCTTAGATTTTCCACTTCGCATATGTGTAAGCCCTGGGGTCATGGTAGGAGGAACAATGCCCCACAAAAAAACAGAAAATATGAGGTTGAGGAGACCTAACTAGATATAAAGACCTCGATTCATCACTGCTCTTGGGTCCTCACTAGGAAAGCACTGAAACTCCTAACTAAGCTGGCAAACATAGCACAGCCAACTGTTAAATTTTGAACATTTTCAACTTTCTGTACTCCCATGGATGGATTCCTGCTAAACCATTGCATTTTCTTAACTCTGAGCATTGGCTGTTTTCATTCTTAACAACTTCCTTACAGCATATTTATGTCTAATTCAATCACTGCTTAGAGAGAAATCATGGCAAGAAAAATCAGTATTTCTTCATCTACCTCTGTTTTTATGCTAGGGCGCCATCTGCTGGCCAATGCCTTTCTTCTTACTTTTAAAAATTTTTCTGGCGAATTCGTAACCAAGAAAACTTAGTTTGGTTGAGCACATCAGCGTCCATGCAGGAATATGGCCAAGCTCTTTTACCATTACACCTTTTGAAGTAAAGTCAGAAGACTAAGATTACTTAACAAAAAGACACTGATCTAGATTCGGCGAGGCGGGGGATGGGGGCAGGGTGGGGGCGGGGCAGGGGTGATGTGATGGAGGGGCCTCTCAGATACAGATGTGACAAGCAGGTACCTGTTTCGTCCATTTCGCAAACAATGCAACAGATCAAGGGTCCAAAAAATGTCCATTCCTTTTGACCCTCAAATAAATATTTCAAAGGGCCGGAGATGTGGGCAAACACGTACATGTGTAACTATAAATGCTTATTTATTAAACCTTGACTATATCTATGGAGGTATAGAAGCATACACAATATACATTAATTATAATTTTATATTACAATTTCAAATTATTGAGAATAATATAGAAAAATGTCTAGGATGCATTGGTAGGTAAAATAAATTAGGAAACAACAATTTTTTAAGTATGATGTCAATTAACAACAAAATATATAAATTTAAAATAAATTACATAGAAAGAATGGTTAGCTATGAATATGGTATAGGCAATACAGTTTAATTTTAGCATATTTTTCTGACTTTTGATAATTTCAAAAGGATATATAATAAATATCTTTCACTTTTATAATAAGATAACTCACATATTTAATGTAAACCCATTTACATCTAAAACATACTGCAATGGCATGGGAAAAATAAAATCACATACTTTACTTCCACCTAGTGGATTTAGGAGAAATTGCAATCAGAAATCAAAGGCTTTCTTTAAAAGATAAAATCTTTAAAATCATAACCAAAGGTAAGAGGAGAGAGGAGTGGAGAAAGGGGGAGATAAGCGCAGGGGTGGGGAGAGGAGAGGTGGGGAGGGAAGAGAGGGGAGGGGAGGGAACAAAAAAGGGTCATGTGGGCAGCAGCTGTATGGAAACATGCAAAATCTAAAAACATAAGCAAAATGTCATCAGTAGTATTTATACAGATTAAACAAGCTCTATTTAAATAACAAGCCTCAATACATCTTCTTTCATTTTATACTGGATTACCTCTACTTCTTTCATCCATGACACCCCAACCAGCCCCCACTGCCCAGCAACTGCTCCCCACTGGCTGGTCCCATCTTCCCAGGGCTAAACAACCATGCTTTGCTGGCTCCATCCTGGCCTGTCGCTTTTTGCTGGGGTGCTTGGCCATTCCTCAGGTCTCCTTTAAATATCCTGCTGCCCGAGTGAGTTTTGAGAGTTCTCTGTGCCCTTAAAAAGATCAAATCTAGGCCGAGTGCGGTGGCCCACGCCTGTAATCCCAACACTTTGGGAGGCCAAAGAAGGAGGATCACAAGGTCAAGAGATCGAGACCATTATGGCTAACATGGTGAAACCTTGTCTCTACTAAAAATACAAGAATTAGAAGGCTGTGGTGGCGTGCACCTGTAGTCCCAGCTACTCGGGAGGCTGAGGCAGGAGAATGGCTTGAACCCAGGAGGTGGGGGTCTCAGTGAGCCGAGACTGACTGCACTCTACCTTGGCAACCCCGGGGAAAAAAAAAAAAAAAGATCAAATCTACATTTTAACATGAATCCTTTCAAGTTGTTCCCTTGTTTAAAAATCTTCAAATGGTTCTTGTCACTGAAACTAACATCTAAATTCCTTATAGTGCCATCGGGGCATGGGATGACCTCAGCCTTGTCTCCGTTTGCAGATCCATCTCCCTTTACCCACGGTCCCCATCACAGCAGCTTCTCGGGCTTCAGGGGCTTGCCATGCCCTGTGCACTTCGCCTTCTCACTTTACCAACTTGCCAAACCCCTGTGCACAGGCACCTGCTCCTTTGTGAAAATGAGTCACCTGGAGAAATGAGATGTATCTATAACGATGGAACCCTAAGACATGATCTTTCCAATGACTAGTACCAAGGGAAATGTTATGGGCATGTCTGTATCTAGATAAAGATCTATATCTAGAAATAAATGCATACTGACACAACTAACTTTGGAATTAGAAGCTATGCTGCTGAGAGCGTACAAGGTTGCATATTTCTGGGAAGCTATTTGTTAATTAGTGCCAGATAGGAGGTTAAAATCTCTGACCAAAAAAAAAGTGTTTTTTTTTTTTTCTTTACACCTGCAGGTTTTGCACATGGCTTAGAAATGAAAGCCAAGGATAGAATTTGAGTTAGGAATACCTGACTGGGGAGAAAAACAGACAGGTGTTCAGAGAGGAAGGATGAAAACAGCAGCTGGAGACTCCTGAGAGCTGGGGGAGGGCTCCGTTCAGGGAGAGGAAGTGGAGAACCATGACAAAGCCAGGACCTGGGGGGCAGGGCTGAGGACTCTGCACTGGGCAGCTGGCGGCTTGCACAGAGAGAGGAACCTGGTGGAGAGGTCAAGGCAGGAGCAGCTTCCGCAGGATAGGAGAGCAAGGCAAGGAAACTAAGGCAGCCAGTGTGGGTCCCTCACTCAAGAAGCAGTGTGGAAGGAAACAGCTCCCTTTGAGGCTGATAGGACCGTCTGAAAGATCAGGGAGAGAAGTAGTCTCTGGCCCCTGACTCTGCTCCTCAGTCAGCCTGGGATGTGCAGAGCCCAATATCCCCAGCCCTGGCTTGCAGGGGTAGGGGTTGTGCCAAGGCCAGGGGCCACCGTGAGTGAGGGCAACTCCAGAGTCCCACAGCCCCAGCCAGCTGGGCCTCAGCCCTCTGCCCAGATCCAGGCACAGCCCATAACTTCCTTGAGATTAAAAAAAAATAAAAGACCCCTCAGGGACACACAGAGTCTTAGAGGTACAGTCACTGTCACCACCAAGGAAAAACAGTGAAAGAAAAAAATATGAACGATTAGCTCTCTACACCGAAAATGTCTTCCTTCCTTAGAAGAATCCAATCTTCACTCCCTTCACCACTGAATAAGAGGATCGCAGACCTCCCCAAGAAGCTGCACGGGCTCTGTTTAAACCAGAGCTCACTTGAAATTCACAAAGAAGCCAATAGGCTTTTAAAAACTGAACAACCAAAGCAGCCTATCCTGTCCCTTCTTACCTGAGCTGCCTCCCCGTATCAGGCAACCCCTTAACTGGAATCATTGTCTCAAAGTCTTTGTAGAAACCCCAACCCAAGAAAACAATCTTAAGGACAGCAACAACTCTTTAGATTGACATGTTAAGTATTTTAAAATACTGCACACCGTTTAGTACTAATGGATATCAGGACCATACTATTCACTACACATTGGAGGAATAAGAGTAATCTGTGGATTATCTCTCTCTGTTCCTGTAATATCTCCTCCAGAAGTTTGCCAACATGCCTAAAATTTCTGCAAAAATGTACGATGTTGCCCTTAAAGAAGTAGCTTTTAAAGTTTTTTGAAGTAACATAGGTCTTTTAGAAATGTAAGCAAAACCTCATATATAATTCATAGAAAAGCCGTGATTCTTTAGAGGCTATGGACTATGACATTTCTGTGGTTAGAAGTTTTGAATATCATCCATGCTGATCTTTGTTTAAAATTTTGATATTTTGAAGTTCATCATGGAGTTTTTGCCTACATTTGTGTTCTTGGAAATATTGCATTAAAATATTATCTTGACTACTTTTCTGACCCCCCTTAAATTTTGCACGACTTCCCATTTGATTCACTCTAGTCCTTGCCCATCTGCGTCTGCCTCAGTGTTCAATTTTCAAATGGCTGGAGCTGTTCACTGTTTCAAGGAAAACATTAAAATAATGAGAATGGTGTCAGGTGCTGCTGGACACACAGACTGTGATATTGTAAAATACATATTTGGTCGTTGGCCCTGTTTCCTGGCATACAACTCTTAAAATCCTTACCATCTCCACAGTGATGCCTTTATATGCTCACGAGTTGACTGGTGGCTGAAGGCCCCTAGGGAACTTCAGGATGAGAGAGATCACTGGAAAGACCAGGGCTGGATTAGAGGGTTGGGACTTTTGGCCTCAACCTCCCGTGAGGGAGAGGAGCGGAAGGTGAAGTGATCACCAATGTCCAGTGGTTTAATCACTCATGCCCACATAATGAAGCCTCTGTAAAAGCCCAACAGGTCAGGGTTGGGAGAGCTTCCAAACAGCTGAACCCTTGGAGGTTCCTGAAGGCTGATGCAGCTAGTGAGGGCATAGAAGTTCCACGCCCCTTCCCATAGTTCACCCTAAATGTCTCCTCTCTGTATCCTTTGTAGTATTGTTTATAACAAACCAGTAAACACAAGAGTGGTTTAGAATTCATTGGGGACAGGCTTGTAGTTGTCCTAAAAGGAAGTAGCTCCTGCAGGGGCTTGAAAATATCAGGCTCAGGGCCAGGGCTTCGCCTCCCGTGCTGTTGAGCTGATCTGGGTGGAGTTTTCCCCAGGGTTGGGTTGGTGGAGTGTGGGTGGGACCCTCATTTGGGGGCACCTGGAGACATCTTCTTTGCTAGCCTGCCATATTCCCCCATAGGAGCCTGTATATGGCTGTACTCTGGGTGACACAGGGGACATGCTCTTACCCACTGATGCCCACAGGCACTGGAAGCTGGCAGCACCGTGTCTGTGCCCAGTTGCCTGGAGTGAAGGTCTATGTAGATGGAAGCATTCTGCTCCCCACCGCATTCATTCATCCATCCTTCACTTGTTCAATTCATTGATGACCAACAGATCTTCACGGAGTGCCTGCCATGCTCTGGGCCCTGCTCTAGGCACACGGCTGAAGCTGCTATTATAGAACATTCTGATTCTCAGCTGCTTCTGTCTCACCCCCCGGCCCTTCACCCTCACTCTCTCCGCTGGCTGGCAGCATCCTCTTCAGCAGAGGCAGCCCCAGGGACATTTCTAAGAGATGGTGGAGAAAGCCTCGAGGAAGTTCCTCCTCCTTCTTCTGATCCGTTTCTCTCTCTCACCTTCTCTCTGTTTCTCTTCTCTCTCCTTCTCTCCCTAATTGGGTCCATCCCCTCCTCTCCCCGCCCCTCTCCTTTCTTTCCTCTCTCCTCCTCCTTCCCCTTCTGATCCCTTCCTCTGGTTCTCCCTCTTTCCAGGTCTCTCTCTCCTGTCCTTCTCAACTCTCTGTTTCTTCTTTAGTCTTACACACACACACACACACACACACACACACACACACACACACACACACCCTATAGCCGTCATTGCCCGAGATAACTGTATTAGAGACATGTACCTGCTCTGAGGCTCTGCATGTGAGGGGAATGGAGAAGCCCCTAAGATGCTTCTGAAAGTGTGGCCCACCTGCCCGTCCTTTCTTATCTCCATTTGCAGCACCACGGTTTCAGCACCTCTGGCAGCCTGGACCCTGGGCCTGGGAGGAAGGTGGGACTGGGCCAGTGCAGGGGCTGGCCCTGCTCAGAAGGTGGCATCAGGAGGAGGCTATGACAGGAGGGTGGCCTATGTAAGCTTGGGGTGCTCCTGAGGAACTGCGTGCTTAGCATAGCCATCACTGGGGGCTCTAGAGATGTTTCTGGGGGATGGGATGGCATGGCCAACTTGTGGGTGGATGGGATGGCATGGCCAGCTTGTGGGTGGATGGGATGGCATGGCCAGCTTGTGGGTGGATGGGATGGCATGGCCAGCTGCGCCCTGGCAGGTGGAGCCCTCACCATCCCTCCCAACGGCCCAGCTCAGCCACTGACTGCTGGAGCCTGGAAGGAAGGAGTTTCCACTTTGCTCCGACAGCTCTCATTGCAGGCCTGAGGTTGTTCGGGTGAGGACGGAGCCGCAGGCAGAGCCCCTCTACCCTCCGGTGCATTACTCTACCAGGTGTTTATTTTGAGCCAAAGTGCAGCCGTATAAAAATGGAGTTCGCTCTTTTGGTGGTTGGCCATGGCTATGAAGGAGCAGAATCGGATAAAAATAAATATTGGCTGGTAAAGAGAAGGTATAAATTGCTAAAAATACTTCTATTTGAAATTCAAAGGGAATTCTTGTTTAGAATCGGTATTCTGGATAGGGGTCTTAGATTCTTTCTCCTATTTAGGTTAAACACGGAACAGCAACATGTGATTATATCATTAGGATATTGTCACAAGCGGAATCAGTGTAGTATCTTTACCTTTGCATTGCTAAATTCTGAAATTTTTCTTAATCTTGAGACATATCTGGATGGAAAACATCCACTTATTTTTTCTGCCTCTGATTTTGCAGTTATGCAAAAGGTCACGGTTTTGAATCTGGGATGGAAGTTACATGTAGGTTAAGACTCAAGAATTTGTAAAGGATGAACAAAAACATTGTCCTCTCCTGATTCTTTCTATGAAGGCTGTGGCCTCTGGCTCACTGTTTAAATTGGGTCTTCCTATTAATAGACCGATGGACTTTATTCTTTCACTGCAACAGAAAACCTCCTTTTCTTTCAGCTGGAGTGAAGACTGGGGCATGTGTGGTTACATAAAAGGTGGCCAAACACTGAAAAATCAACGGCGGAATCACCAAGCCTGCCAGCCTTCCCATTGTGTGAGCTGACGGACAGTGAAGAGGAAGGACCTGACTGGGGATGGCACGTGCATGGGAGGGATTCATCTTCAATCTACCAGCCCCTGCTGTGTGGGGGGATGCACACCTGAATCACTGAAGATCCAAGTGTGATTTGAATTCTGTGACTTTTTCATATTGGTAAATGTTACCACTATTTTGATTACTGCTATAATCGCATTATTGATTCATTGAATGACTTTAGATTTTTAGCTTTAAAAGGATGGATAAAATTTGACCTGTTTAAATAAAACTTAATTTCAGATGGAGTGGATGATGCACTGATGTTTGGTAGTGTAGTCAAGCGTGTAATTGGGCTCTAAAGATGTAACTGCTGCGCCAGTGGTTCACTAGGAGGAAGAGTGGGTGGCCTGCTTGCTCTTCCACTTACAGATATGTAGATCTCATGTCAGTTGCACAGGGGCTACGTCTGACCCAATCTTTGGTTGGAGAAAAATTTGACAAATGATCTACGAGGACAAAGGGAACACATGGTCTTTGCAGTGGAGGCAGGACAGGGCACTAGTGCCCTGCCAAGGCTGTTTGTATTTGGATCCTCAAAGGACAAGGGATAAACTCCAGGGTTTGAGGCTGGGCTTCAAAGGTGGTGTGCCGGCTTTGGAAGGTGGAGAACCAGTGAACCAGGAATGAGGATCTATGGCTGCATTTAAACCAAGCCGCCCCATCCCCAATTAATTTCTTAATACACAGGAAAAACTTCCCACATTGTACTGGCTAAAAAATCACAGAGTTTCATCACCTGTGTGTTTTCAACAATCTCATGTTCCCACTCAAGAAATATAAACAATAAGTCGGAGTATTTAGTGAATAGACTCCATATCCTAGTGGAGGGTAACCAGGCACACAGTGGGGTCTCAGCTCACAAAGCCTCCAGCAGGCTCTGACCAGGTCCACTTGGATTAGACCACGTGTCATGCCAGACTCTCCTGAGTCCCTCCCGAGTAATTGCTAAAATTTCACACTTTCTGACCTAAAATGAGAGATGTGGCATTTGAAGCTAAATTCTTTGGATTGTGTAATGAAAATAGCCAGTGTGGTAGCAAGAAGGTTTGGGAGACTCCGAAGCTCAATCTATTGTACCGACTGGGATCTAGATTTGATATAACTTGAATTTATGCAGCACCCGCTATGTGCAGCGCATCACAGTGGAAGAGACAGGCTCCGACCTCAAGGAGTTGCAGCTGTTAGAGAGAGGGAGTTCATTAGGGAGGGCTTCCAGGAGAAAGGGAATGCAGACATCAGCCGGAGCAGCAGTCAGTACAGGAAGGTGAAGAAGTGAGCATCTTGGCAGACACTAACACGTCAGCCACCCTAAGTCAAGAACCTGTGGTTAGAGACCCTGAGGATGTGACTGCATCCAGGGTTTGGGTGACGAAGCTTAGGCAATGGAGTGTCTGGACACAGGGGAACCACTGAGGGGGCAGGTGCGGTGAACAGACTGTTCTGGTTCTCTCCTGCTGTCGAACCACCCAGAAAGCCAGCGGCTTGGAAGAAACACCTTTCACATTTCCTGCCTGAACTCAGCTGCGTAGTTTTTACATAGAGGTCTCTGTGCTGAGAATGTCTGGAGGTTTGTTTGATGGAACTGGACGTCAGTGAGGGTTCACTCACGTGGCTGGCCACAGGTGCTGGTGTCAGCTGGACATTCATCTTGAGCTGTTGATCAGAGCACCTGCCTGGGGCTTCTGCATGGCTTGTGCTTCCCATACATCAACATTGGGAAATGCATGTATATGTGTATTCAAGGTTGATAAACTTAAAACACTGAATTTCACCAAGGTTAATAATCACCTCTATTCATAAAAAAATAAGAACAAGTATTACTCGGAGATTTGATCTTGTTCCTTTAGTACTACATTTGAAAAGTTTCATAATTCACATACAGGTATTGATCGACTTACGACCTATGCAACTTACGACCATTCGACTTTATGACCACAATCGCTAGCCGTGACTGCTCCGTGTCTGGCAGCACAAACGTTGCCCAGCTGGGCGTACGACAGTGCGGACCAGCTTCCGGCAGCACTACCATCTCCGCGTGCACCATTTCAACTGTACATACAGCCTACTCAACTTACGACCAAATCATGTTACGACCAGACTGCTGGTCCCAATAGTGGTTGTAAGTCAAGCACTAGCTGTATAGGAGATTTGATCTCATTCCCTTAGTACTGTTTAAAAAATTTCATAATTCACATGCTTAAATATTTTTTCTTTATATTTATGCTTTCAACAAGTATTTATTCAGCACATTTTATTAGGCCGTGCTGTGCTGTGTTTGGGGACAGGAAAGTGAAGCAAATACTCACGTCCCTTTCCCATGGAGCTCCTCTTCCAAGTGAACAAGCAGAAAGCACATCCAAGCCTGGCACAAACCATGAGCAAGGACAGCACTGGCCAGTCTCTCACAGGAGCCCAGGGGCAGGCAAGGCACAGGGCTGAGTAAGGACCATCTGATCCCATTTTTTTTTTCATTTTTCAACTTTCATTTTGGAGTCAGGAATACATGTGTAGATGTGTTACAGAGGCATATTGCGTGATGCTGAGGTTTGGAGTATGAATGAATCTGTTACCCAGGCAGTGAGAATTTACTGAACAGACAGTTTCTTTTTCAACACTTACCTCCTCCCTCTTTCTCCTTCTTGTATTCCCTAATGTGTATTGTTCCAATTTTTATATCCATGAGTGCTCATTGTTCAGCTCCCACTTATTAATGAGACCATGTAGTATTTTATTTTCTGTTTCTGCATTAGTTTGCTTAGGATAATGATTTCCAGCTGCATCCATGTTGCTACAAAGAACATGATTTTGTTCTTTTTCAGGACTGCATAGTATTCAATGGTGTACATGTACCACAGTTTCTTTATATGTTGATGGGTACCTGGGTTGATTTCATGTCTTTACTACTGAGAATAGTGCTGTGATGAACATATTTATTAGAATGATTCATTTTCTATGGATATATATCAACAGTTGATGTTGGCTATTTATCCTGTATCTTGTGAGCACAATAGTTGACAGGCAGAGACCCACAATAATCAAGTAAACAAATGAAGAGTAATTAAGGCCACTGATTTTGAAATTCAAGAGTTCTGGGTTTAAATCAAGGTTCAGCTTCCTCACAGCCATGTAACTTTGGGCAAGGCACTTACACTTGTAGAACCCCTATTTCCTCACCTATGAAAGGGAAATTTAAAAATGTGGCGCTCTGAAGATTAAAGGGGATGATTCAGTAGTGCTTAGTACCCAGTCCCCAGTCCCCAGCATAGAGCCACTGTTATTATTCTTAAAGGTGATTGGTAACGTAAGAGTGCCCCTGTATCATTGAAACACTCTAGCTGGGGTTTATCTTAAGAGCGATCACTGAAGAATTTAGGTAGAATTGTCAAAATATACAGGAAGGTAATACGACATGTGACAGGCCCTTGAGACCTGGGGAGAGCTGGTCACCTGAGGTCTTAAGACAGAGCAGAGGTGGACAGATTAGAAATCCAGGGCCATAAACATGACCGGGAGCCATGCTAACGCTCTGCCTCTGCTGAGCTCTCTGCTACGGTTTGATGCAGGATTGTAGGACTGAAAAAACCCTGTGCCTGAGGGTTTCCCAGCTGAATGAGCTGTCATCATTATTGCTTTCTCCTCTTTATCCTTGGTTATTGAAACCCATATGTGTGATGTACTGAAATAGGTCAACTATGAACACATTATGTGGCTAAAATCCAATTTTGCCAGCCAGTGACCCATCTAGGAAGACTGTGTTCTTCCCAACTCCTTCTGCATTCTCTCAGAAGCACAACAAGCATGTCACAAATCACTTTCTTGACTGTTAGCAAGGAAATGACTCTCTTGACTTCTCGTGGACTGATCTTCTATTGTGTTTTGCTAACAAACAGGAGTTGAATGAAGCGCAC
>NW_022437058.1:1916459-1973681 GCF_009761245.1 Sapajus apella | reverse complement strand
GACCTATGAATTACAATTCAAAAAACAAGCACTGGTCTATTTTAGAAGTTTCACTTTATGTCAGAAGAAAATGCCACAATGTGTAATTCTATGAGGATTGGATGTTTGATAATAATTCCATCCGGCTATTTGTCCCCTTACTTTCAAGGCTTCAAAACTCCTTAACCCAATTCCAGGGCTCTTGACTATGACTTTGTTGTCCCTGGCCTCAGTGCCATTTTGTCCAGCAAGCATTGTGCCCAGTAAGCTTTTATTCAGAGCACTTGGTCTTTTCTTATCAGTGGGACCTCACGGTTTAAATGTCACCTCAACTTTCCAGCCTTCCCTTGTAAGACTTCCGTGAGTCATTCTGACCACTTTAACCAGTGGCACAAAACCCAACGTCCAACCACCTAAACATGCAGGTTTCCCTACAGAGTGAGGTCAGATGTTCTCATCACAAACAAAAATCACCTGCTGGTGAGAGGCCTAGGCTATCATCAGCCCTGGCATCTCTGGATGTCCGGTGAGGCCCGTGGGTCCTTTTTCAGAATAATGCTTAAAAATGACTCAATAAAATAAAACACACTTAAAAGTAATAATATATCAAAATATAAAAATTAAATTGGCAATATGGTAATATGTATGCCTCTTGATGTGCCTCCAGTGGGACTTTCTGAACGGTATAATTTTGAAATAGTGACAAGCATGAACAATTCTATAAGATATGGAGACCAATATCCTATTTCTCATAGTGACAAAGTCACGGGTACGGCTGACAGTGCTCTGGCTTGTTGGCAACATACATAGTTGAACAGAATGCTAATTTTTGCTCAAAGATGAGTTTAAAAATAAAAATGCACCTTTTTTCAATTTACTAGTTCATGGAAACTTGCTGTGGACTGAGTGTATTCCCCTAAACGTAAATGTTGAGGCACAATGTGACCGTACTTGGAGATAATAGGTAATTGGGGTTAAATTAGGTCATACTTGTGGGGTTCTAATCAGATAAACAGAAGAAGAGGGAGCTCCCTCCCATCCTCTACATACAGGCATACCAGGAAAAGGCTGTGGGAGCAACACTGAGAAGGTGGCCATCTGCAAGCCAGGGAAACAGCCCTCATCAGAAATGGGCACAGCTAGAAACTAGCTCTTGTACATCCCAGCCTTCCAAGCTATGAGAAAGTAACTTCTGCTTTTTAACCCACTCGGCAAAGCACAATAAGACAGGAATGAAGGCTAAGACAAGACCCACCCCCAGCACCCCTCTTTGCTTCTAGACCAATAACCAGGCTCAAGTCCCAGCAGGCCCCTAATGGTGAAGAACAAAGTGTAATCCAAGGAGGGGCTAAGCTCCAAAATAACTACTTAAGTTTTCTAATGTATAAAGACAGAAATCCAGGGGACAAGTGTGAGAATGAATAGTGAGAGTGGGGTAATGGAAGAAGGAACACAGAATTGGGTCACGCTGAATTTGTTGATTAGGCTCACTCAGCAGAGGCTCTGCATTGAATGTTGTAGCCCAGGGAGGTAGAAAGGGCTCTGATTTTTGTTTGGTTTGTCATCTGAAACATGCACCAGAAGGTGGCCCACAGTGAGAGAGCGGGAATGCCAGACCTGCCTTGGTGTAATGTAGCGGATGGGATTCACAGGCATAGCGAGATTCTAATATGAGGGTGGATCTGTCATTTAAGACTGACTCATTCACACTAGAAGAGCCCCAAAGGCACATGAATATTCTCATGAATATGAGAAATTATTTATGAGGGAGCCCAACATTCTGGAAGAGCTCTGGCGTCACTATTCTTTGTATATTAGACTTACACTAGGACCTGGAGTGGCTGAATGGGGTATCCTAGATGCAATGGGAATAATCATATCCTGGGGCTGCAGGGGCCAAGTGGCTGCAGTCAACCACCAAAGCCAGGGTGGGTGTGGTGACCATGATGGACAGCAGGGTCGTTCAGCAATCAAAACAGTCTGGTCTTTGCAGACCTATAGGGTAGTTTGTTGATCCTGCTTGTTCCTAGGCATGAAATTGGTAGGAAGACTAATAAACGTTTGCTTAATCTATGTAAGCATGAAGGTTTTAGGTTACCTAAATAAAAGTCTAAACTGTATCATAAAAGCACGGAGTCACAGCTCCTCAATCAAATCCAGACTTCTGGGCCAGTTTATAGACTCAGAACACTAAAGGTAGGAAAGGCTGGGTTCCGTGAGGAAGGCCCCTGGTAAACCGGCAAACATTTGTACTGCCTCTCTTTCTCCTAGTTTTTCCCAAAGGAAATTTGGCCTTTGATCGGGGTAACTGCATTGGGGAAAAGGAAATAATTAGACTTTTCAGGAACTACTGGACACTGGCTCTAAACTCGCACTGACTCCAGGAGAACCAGAACACCACTGCGCCCTCCTGTCCAGACAGAGGCTTATGGAGGTCGTGTCATCAGTGGAGTTTTAGCTTGGGTTCATTGCATAGTGGGCTCTGTGGGTCTCTCAGCCCATGCTATGGTAATTTCTCTAAATCTAAAATGTGTAATTGGAATAGGTGTAATTACCAACTAGGAGATATCCTACATTGATTTTCTGACCAGGATAAATAAGGGCTGCTGTGGTGAGAAAAGCCAAGTGGAAGCCATTGCAACTTCCTATACCCAGGAAAACAGTCAGTTCAAAGCAATGCCACATTCCTGGAAGTATTGCAAAGATTAACGCCAACATCGGTGACTTCAAGTACAAGCACATCTCTCTTCAACTGTCCTTTTTGGCCTGTGAAGAAGACAGATGGATATTGGAGAATGATAATGAATTATTACAAGCCTAAGCAGGGGTCTAAACCAATTCTAGCTGCCGTGCCAAGTGAAGTTTCATTGCTTGAAGAAATCAGCGTATCTCCTGGTACCTGGCATGCACCTATTCATCCGGCAAATGCATTTTTCCTTATACCTGCCAATAAGGACTACCGGAAGTAGTTTCCTTTCAACTGGCCAAGCCAGCAATACAGCTTCATTGCTCTATCTCAGGGGTATACCAACGGTCCAGCCCCTGTCATAGGGTACTTTGCAGGATCTTAAATGCCTTCCCTCCCATAAGCTAGCACACTCTCCATTGCATTGATGATGTTACACTGACTGGGCCTAGAGAGTGAGAAGGAGAAAGTTCTCTAGACTACTGATAAAACATTTGCGTGCTTATGGTGGGAAGGTGGGAAATAAATCTGACCCAGATTCAGGGGCCTTTTACTCTGGTGAAATATTGCCATGACGAAATTTCTAGGGGTTCAGAGGTATAGGGGATGTTGAGATATCTCTTTTAAAATGAAGAGTAAGTTGTTCAATCTGGCCCTTCCTAGAAAGGAAAAAGAAGCACAGCACTTAGTGGGCCTCTTTGGATTTTGGAAGGAACATATTCCTCATTCAGGTGTGTTACCCTAGCTTATTTACACAGCGACCTGAAACGTAGCTGGTTTGGAGTGTGGCCAAGAACGAGAGAAGGCTCTGCAGCGGTTCTAGGCAGCTGCGCAAGCTGCTCTATCACTTGGGCTTTATGTTCCAGCAGATGCGATGGTACTTGAAGTGCTGGTGTCAGGTGTTAGGGACAAGCTGCCTCTGAAAACCCGCTGCATGTAAGCCGGCCCCTTCCCCGACTCTGATTGCTCTGCAGCTGCATTCCTGAACCCCTATTACAAGCCACATCAAGGCTGCCAGATGTGCTGCAATTAAGCAAAGCCTGCTTACAGCCATCCAGGCAGCTCCAGGGAGGACAGGGAACACATACGTTGGTTATCCACACTTGTAAATTCCTGTTTGACACATATCTGTAGAAAGCTCCCGGTTTCTCTCTTTTTAAAAAAAACTGCCACCACAAAAGTCACAGGATGATGTATTGTAGGTCTGTTACAAGTTAACAAACTATCTCTGTGCCTGTTACCAGCGAATAGATTACCTCAATCCTAAAAGCCCCTCATGCCCTTCTCACCCCTGTAAACACCTCGTTCTGTGAGCTCAGGGCTGCCTCCTCTGATTGTTACGGAGCAGCCTGCAGGTTAATAAAACTTGCTTGCCTGACTTTGGGTCTATTCTCCTTTCTCTTGGCTACCCTTACACTCATGAAAGCTCTTGACACCTCAAGGCCACCAAGGGTGGGGCCAGATCACTTCTGTTTGGATTCATATAATCCCTCCCGATTAGAAACCACACACGCCACAGGTTTACACTGTGCCATGAATCCCGCGTTCCCTTCTCAAATCCTATCTTTTACATCAGCTAAATTCCACTCTCCTTTCCCAGAACAAGATTCTCAGGGGTGAGTGCCGTTGACGGGTGGATTCCACCTGCCTGAGCTCAGAAGTTCAGGGGTTGGGCGGGGGGTGTCTGTGAAGCAGCAGATCATGCCAGAGTCCAGCCCAAAAATCTTCAGGGACTCCCTCCTGCCTCGGGAATGCATCCCCAGTCCAGACCTGGTGGGGAAGCGCTGGGGCCTCACAGACCACCGCTAGTTCCTGGATCACCACCCCTGGTTTTTGTGACAGATTCCTCCCAGGACTCGCCCGACTACCCTCTTAGTGTTTTCCTGAGATTTCCAAAAGCAGGTCTGGATCCAGCGCCTGCTGTTGGGAATGCAGGGTTTTGGAAGGCAGGGGAGCATAACAGGAGGCAGCCCCTGCTGGACAGGAGGGGGATGAGCACCTGCCCAGAGCTGACACTCAGGCTTGGGCGGTAGGAACCTTCTGAGAACACGTTACTCCTTTCCACTGGCATGTCTGCCCTTTTCTTACCAATTTTGGAGAGCTTTTTGAGTATTATGGGTAGTAGCAACCCACTATCTGTAAAATGCATTCAGAATATTTTTTCCAGGTCTATTTCACTTTGTGACTTTGTGGAACCTATTTGCCAGAAAGCCTTTTTAAAAAGCATGTCAAATATGTATATTTTCTTTAAAAATATCTAGGGTTTTCTGTCTTACTTTCAAAGGTTTCTAAACTTCCAAGTTATTTTAAAAACACATTCTGACAAATTTCCATTCGAGACATTTACTGTCTTATCATCTCACAGTGGAAGGCTCTAATCCATTTATCTCTAGGCTCTGTAGTGAGCGGGAGTTCAGCGTGGTTTACCTTTATGCAGATAGCCAGTTGTGTCAAGATCACTTATTAAACAAACATTTTCCCCATTAAATTGAAATAACATCTTCGCTTTCTATTAAATTTCTGTAGATACTGTGATTGACTTCTACACTCTCTAAGGGGTTCCTATAACATTTAACTGTATTGATTATAGAACCTTTATAATGTTTTATTTATTCTCCTGTTTAAGTTATAAGATAGGATACTCAATCTCCTTAGTGCCATTCAGATGCTAGCTGGAACTCTATTAAATGCATGTAACTCAGGGAAATCGAAACATGCAGTCCTATCTTGCTATCAGGGACAGCAGTCTCCTTCCGTTTGTTCATCCACTGTTTTATGTGCTTCAGCACATTGTGTTAGTGACTGTTTTACTACTTCTCTGAATTTTCTAAATATTCCACCATATCACTTTGGAATTACTTTTGTAATTTGAGAGCAGGGTCTGGGGGTTCTTCTCTCTCTTGCTGCCACAGCCAGCTCTGCTCCAGGGAGCTCAGAGGACACCGAGCTTTCCAGAGAGCAAAACGCACATGGACTCTGATTCTATTCATTAGAGCCAGAAAATCATAGTTGATGCTATGAGACTGATGTAGGGAAGGTTTCCTTTCCATGTTTCAGTGTTTTCTTTGCTGTGAAATATTTCTGATGGGTGAAGCTTTAAATCTTCCCAGGACTACTTCATCTAGCAACCATGGCGTGCTCTGTGCAGGACCTCAGCGGGTCCTATGTCACTTGAACAGGAGTCCGCTGCCTGTGAGGTGCGGTCTGGTGCTGATGCACAGGCTCTGAGAGCATCAGGTGACTGCTGATCTGCCTGGTCCAGGGCTGGCGGCATCTTCTCTGGCGGCATCTTCCCATCCATCTCTGGGTCCAGCTCCTGAGCTCTGCCTCCTACCCAGGGCTTCCTCAGACTTGAGGCTGCAGGTGCACACCCCAGGCCAAGATTTCCCCACACTGGGCAGGAAGAAAAGGGCTTATGGGGCCTGTGGGCACAGCCTCCGCCCCTTCACAGCCTCAGGCAGATGCTGGTATAACTGCAGGTGAAGCTCCTTACTGCCAGGTACTGGATAGCACTCTGCACACCCCCACCCAGAGCTGATGAACCACCTGGGCATTAAGCAATGGGGGCCTCCATGGGGTTGCACACATCTTCGGTTCTCACCAGGCCCTCCCAAAGGCTGCCTGGCTTTGGCCAGAGAGCTCTGCAGCTGAATGCTGCCTTTGATATTGACTAGGCATGACCAGGACCACACATGCCAATGTGCTCCCAGGTGGGGTACTGTCCTTCTACCTGGGTTGGAAATGTCATCACAGAGCAGCGTTTCACACCGGGGTCAAGGCCTGCTTCTGAGCTCCCTCTCCTGTTCCGAGGGACTCCTGGCTCTCGGAGTTAAGGTGTAGGTGGAGAACATCATGAAATCAGAGCCTGTGTCCCTCTAAGCCAGGCAGCTGCCCTTCCCCATACCCAGCACCATGCAGTAAGGTGCATCCCGTGTGGAACAGGCTTCCCACAAGAAGCCAAATATCCGCATTTTTAGGTGTGATCTCCTGATTTTTTTTGTTGTTGTTGTTGAGACAGAGTTTCGCTCTTGTTACCCAGGCTGGAGTGCAATGGCACGATCTCGGCTCACCGCAACCTCCGCCTCCCGGGTTCAGGCAATTCTCCTGCCCCTGCCTCCTGAGTAGCTGGGATTACAGGCACGCGCCACCATGCCCAGCTAAATTTTTGTATTTTTAGTAGAGACGGGGTTTCACTGTGTTGACCAGGATGGTCTCGATCTCTTGACCTCGTGATCCACCCGCCTCAGCCTCCCAAAGTGCTGGGATTACAGGCGTGAGCCACCGGATCTCCTGATTTTTAAATGATGGTCAATGTCCCCCAACCCCTCCTCATACTCAACAGAGCACTGCAGCTTCTCCGGGAGGCCCCTGTCTGCTGTGTCCCCCTCTCCCGGCAGACCCACCTCCTGCCTCTGAGCCTTGGGTTACTTTCCTCTGAAATGGGCTCATGAGAGGACCGCACAGATCCTGGCAGTCAAATGAGAGGCTGCCTGGACAGCGTCTGGAACCCAGGGTTCTTCCAACTTTCTTTCTTTCTTATCTTTGAGATGGAGTCTTTCTCTGTAGCCCAGGCTGGAGTGCAGTGGTGCAATCTCAGCTCACTGCAACCCCCACCTCCTGGGTCCTGGTTCAAGCAATTCTCCTACCCCGGCCTCCCAAGCAGCTGAGATTACAGGTACAAGCCACCATGCCTAGCTAATTTTTGTATTTTTTAGTAGAGACGGGGGTTTCATCACATTGGCCAGTCTGGTCTTGAACTCCTCACCTTGCGATCCGTCCGTCTCAGCCTCCCAAAGTGCTGGGATTACAGGCCTCTTCAAACTTTCAAGGTCATAAAAGACAAAGACAGCCTGAGGACCATCTTCACATTAGAGGATAGTTATGAAGGATATTATTGGGACAATTGACAAAATTTGAATATGGACTAAGCTTTAGGTCATAGTGTCATGTCAATGTTGAATTTCCAGGTTTTTATCCTTGTACTGTCGTCATGCAAGAGACGTCCTTGTTATCGAGTATTTGAGGGGCAACAGGGCAGAGTATCTGTAGGTTATTACACATATATGTTATATATACATAATGCAAATATATATGTGTGGATGTGTGTGTGTATATATATATATGTAGAGAGAGAGAGAGAATGACAAAGTAAACAGGGCAAAATACAGGAGGTCTTTGTACTGTTCTTATACTTTTCTGCAGTTGTGAAATTATATCAAGATTAAAAGTTATCCAAAGAAATACGTCAACAAAGAAAAACAGAAAAAAGCTTATAAAAATTTCTGCTTTTCATATATATTAATGTATATGATATAAATATATGACATATATGATAATATATATGATATTTCCTATATGATACATGAAAAGCAGAAATTGCATACATACACAATTGCATAGATATTAATATATCTCATATATATAGTGTGTACACACCCACACACACACACACACACACACGTGCGCACATATTCCACACCCCTCTGAAGTTTCATAATTCAAAGCCCATGTTGAACGATCAAGTATCACAATGCCATCATCAAAATGCCCCTCCCTGATCCGTCCCATCCTACAGTCCAGGGGCTTCCTCCTTTCCCACAGGCCTGCTCATTGCAGATGGGCGACCGTGCAGCCTGCACACTGAGCCTTCACGCTTAACTACCACCGGGGCCGCGGCGTCCCTGGAACTCTGCGGCAGGAGCCTCCCAGCCGCCGGGAGCACCGTGGGCCTAACAGCAGCAGCTCCTCCAGGCTGTTGGAGAGCTAGAAACAGACTCTCAGTCCTCCTTCTTCCACTAAGATCCTCAACATCTTTCCAGGAGGGGAAAATCTTGGATTGTGGTGTCACCATGAGCGAAAAGAGAGCTTCCTTCTTCTGTGGGGCAATCAATGACGAGCCCTTGCAGAATTCCTCAAGAAGATATCAAGGTCTACATCCTCAATTCTTCACCTGTTCACTTTCTATAACAGCCTGGGATGCTTTTAAAAAGATGTCATAAAACACCTGTATACTTATAGCTGGGTTTCTGCTTTCAAGTGAATTTTTCTTTTTATTTATGAAACAAATTTCTATGTTGTTTTAAAAATGGTGACAGGAAATGGTGCTTTGAAATACAGGTAGCACTATGTTTAAAACATGTCATAAGGCCGGGCATGGTGGCTCAGCCCATAACCCCAGCACTTTGGGAGGCCGAGGCGGGCCTGACGTGCCCTGTCCACACACAGCCACCCACCATCCTCTGTCTCTTCAGAACCACATCCCGATGTCAGCCTTTCCACAGCTTTTGCCATCGCTCTGTCGAACACCGCCCCCGCACCCCAGCTCACCCTCTTTGTCCCTCGTCCTGCCTTTCTCCTGCTCCGCTTTCCTCCATGGAACTCCCTGCTGATGTGCCACGTGCTCTACTGATTCGTTTTGCTTTTCCTGCGTCTGCCCAGCTGGAGGGAATTTTGTGCTCAGCAGAAGTGTGTGTGGCCAGCAAAGGGTGTGGCTGTGTTCCAGCTTCCCTGCCCCATGGGGACTGTGCAGCTCCCTTTGCACCTCCCTGGGGTCGGCTGTGGGTGCAGAAGGCTGCCCTTCGTGTGTTGGCTCAGTCTGCCCTGGGGCTGGGCCAAAATTTGGAATAAGAAAAACCCAAGCCCAGAAGTCATTTTCAGTGCCAGTGTGAACTTGCTGGACAAGCTCAGCTACCAGAACCCTGCTGGATCATCTCCAAGAGCCAGTCTCAGGGACCCTGAGTCACCTGTGGAACAGCTGTCAAGGTGGCTTTGAAATGCTCAGCCATAGGAACAGCACTGGCAGCCCTGCCTATTGAGGCACACGAGGCTGTGGTATTTCACGTCTATTACAGTAACATGACCTTGGTAGAGGATGGGATAAAAGAATAAAGATGCGGCCTGGGCAACATAGTGAGCCCCGGCTCTACAAAAAATAAAAAATGTAGCCAGGCATGGTGCCCCTGTAGTCCCAGTGACCCAGGAGGCTGAGTGGGGAAGACGGCTTGAGTCTCAGAGGTCAAGGATGCAGTGAGCTGTGATTGCGCCACTGCACTCCAACCCGGGTGACAGAGTGAGACTCCGTCTCAAAAAAAAAAAAAGATTAATTCATCATCGTGTATATTAACAATATTTTCTTTAGTGTTACTCAGACGTGTTTTTACTTCCTGCCCTTCCAAGAAAAATACTGGTGATGGGGCTACCTCTTTCAACTTGGAGAAGACAAGTGCGCCCGTGGGTATGGAGCAGTCAGGTCTGAGCAGGCACAGAGAAAATCTAGGCAATACCATTCAGGACACAGGCATGGGCAAATATTTTATGTTTATATTGCCAAAAGAAATTGTAACAAAGCAAAAATTGACAAATGGAATCTAATTAAAGTAAAGAGCTTCTGCACAGCAAAAGGAACTCTCAGAGTGACCGACAACCTATAGAATGGGAGAAAATTTTGCAATCTACCATCTGACAAAGGTCCAATATCCAGGATCTACAAGGAACTTAAGGAAGTTTACAAGAAGAAAACAGCCCCATTAAAAAGTGGGCAAAGGACATGAACAAACACTTCTCAAAAGAAGACATACATGCAGCCAACAAACATATGGAAAAAAGCTCAACATCACTGATCATTAGAGAAATGCAAATGAAAACCACAATGAGGGAGTGACAAATGCTGGCGAGGATGTAAAGGGAATCCTCACACACTGTCAGTGGGAATGTAAGTCAGTAAAACTTCTATGGAGAACAGTTTGGAAGTTTCTCTGAAACTAAAAGTAGAGCTACCGTAGGATTCAGCAATCCCACTGCTGGGTACATACCCAGAAGAAAGGAAATCAGTACATTGAAGGGATACCTGCACTCCCATGTTTCTTCCAGCACTGTTCACAACGGCCAAGCTTTGGAAGCAACCTGTTGATGGATAGTTAGTATCCATCAACAGATGAATGGATAACGAAAGCGTGGTGCATATACACAACAATGGCGTACTCTTCAGCCATAAAAAACTATGAGATCCTATCATTTGCACAAACATGGGTGGAACTGGAGGTTATTAAATGAAATGAGGCAAAGAAAAACAAGAAAACGTCACGTTTTCTCTTATTTGTGGGGGCTAAAAATTAAACAAACTCATGGAGATACAGAATAGAAGGATGGTTACTAAAGGCTGGGAAGGCAGGTGCGGGGGGAGAGAGGTGGGGATGGTCAATGGGTACAAAAGGTAAATAGAAAGAATGAATAAAACCAGTATTGGTAGTACTTGACAGCAACAGAATGCCTGCAGTCAATAATAATTTAATTGCACATTTTTTAAAAACCCAGTATAGTTAGACGGTTTGTAACACAAAGGAACCGGGTAGCATCTGTGTTCCAGGGGACAGATAGAAAATGGACCCAGGCCTGTCTCTGACAGGGTGAGCTGCTGGAGCGGGAAGGAGGGATCTGGTAGATGCGGGGCTGGGAGCTGAGGGCGGGGCTGTGCTTCAGCCTCCTCCTCCCACTGCCCCTCCCCTGCCCCCAGGAGCCCTTTGTGAGGAGGAGGCCCCAGCTCTGTGATGCACGCCTGGTCCCCAGTCCCTAGTCCTAAAGGGGATGCCCAGAGCTCAGTTGCTTGAAGGCGCGACTTTGCACTTCAGATGGAAAAAATGCTCTTTCCTCTGAAGAGCCCTAGTGCCACATGGCTGAGCCCCAGCTCCACTCCCTGGGTGATGGATTTCATCCTCATTGGAGTGTGTGCCCTGGGGCTCCTCTTCCTATTACTCCCCTACCTCCCCAGTGACCCACCCTGGAGGAGGAGGAGCAGCAGGGAGGTAAGGAGCCCTAAGCCCAGCCCCACAGAGAAAGGTTCTCTCTGCTTTTCCTCCCCTCATTTCCACTTTTCCTAAGCCATGAGAGACGTTCCTGCTATGGGAAATCTCATGGCCCCTCAGGACAGGGCAGGGCAGGGCGGGCGGGGTGAGAGTGCACGGAGGATTCCATGCCCAGCTCCCAGACCATCTGTGGGGTGGGCAGGAGGCTTCAGGGCACAAACCAACACCGGGCTCAGCGTCGAGGACCGGCTCAGGAGAGGGGCGACGGCTCTGTGGGAGACAGGCTCATCAGCCCTTCCTGGGGCAGGTGCTGGGGCCCAGCCTCCTCTGTGTGGGGTGATCTGGAGCTGTGCTGAGCCCCCGAGAGCCTCCCACAGAGCCTGGACTCACCTCTGGCGGCGGAAGCAGAATCCTACTGGCAGCTCAGAGGAGCCTGGGGGCCTGGGCCTGGGTGTTCCCTGAGCAGAGGAGCAGGGACTGGGGACATCCAGGGTGGAGTCACACAGAAAACCCTCCTAGCATGTCTGTAAGTAGGAAAACAGAAAACATTTCATGCAGGGTAACCATGGGTGAAAGAAACGCACACAGAGCTCCCTGAGCTAGAGGCAGAAAGCCGAGTCCTTCATGAGCACAGTGTGAGTGCAGCTGGTCTGGGGAGAGGAGAGTGAGAACAGGTCCCAGCCCCTCACCCTTTCTTGCCTCTCAGGATCAGAGGAAGAGAAGGGGAAGATCCAGGAGCAGGAAGCAGATCCCAGCTCTGAAAGGTGAGGCTCCCCAGAGGCGACTGAGCATTGCCTGGCCCTAAGCAAGTCATTTGCAGAGGCCTGAGAAGGGAAGCTGCTGGGAGGGAAGTCAGACCCCGGGGCCTCCTCAGATTCCCTGCTGGAATGAAGCCATGGAGGCCGGACCTGGTATGGCCCATAAGGGGTTGGGGAAGGGACCAATGCCTGCCTGGGTATGGGGGAGGTCAGGGAGGCTCCAGGTCCATGTGGACAGCTGTTCACCTCGGCTATGGCTGACTCCTCTTAGAGACCACCACAGTCCACTCTCCCCACAAGATGATGTGACACCCATGAGGGGGTGTCTGTGGAAGCCCTTTCTGCAAATGACAAAGTGCTGCACGGTGCACACCTTGCTGTCACCATCGGGATCAGGTGGCCTTGGACACAGATGCGTGGGCTTCAGGGTCTAATCCGCCTTGGTGGCCTTAAAGAGACATCCATCCAGCCCCCCGTAGGGTTCACAGGCACCGTCCTCCCCACGTAACCCCGCCTCCTGACTTCCAGCTTGCAGAATCCTTCTGAGGGAGCTGGAGGAGACTCGGGACCTGTCCTGTCTTCTGGAGAGGTGAGGAGCGTCCCTTTCTCCCCATGTCCTCCTTCCTACCAGGGCCTCTGAAGTAACCCTAGGGCCTGGTGGAGACCTGGGAGGGGAGGCCCTGGGAAGGGGACAAGAGGGGACTGAAGCCCTGGGGCGGGCATAGGCAG
The DNA here is from genome assembly GCF_009761245.1 of Sapajus apella. Taxonomy (NCBI): domain Eukaryota; kingdom Metazoa; phylum Chordata; class Mammalia; order Primates; family Cebidae; genus Sapajus; species Sapajus apella. The sequence goes on along the minus strand of NW_022437058.1, from coordinate 1,960,728 downwards.
AGCTTTGTGAAGTCAGCCGTCGGGGAGGTGGAGGGACCGTGGGCCCCAGGTGCCAGCCCTCCCGGCCTCTGGACCCCCTGCCCCTGGCTGCAGCTTGTGCCTGCTGTCTCCTGCAGCCACCTGAGGAAGCTCGCGGGTGAGGGTGGTTCCCATCCACCCTTAGGGGGAGATCCCCTGGGTGACGTCTGCAAACCAGCGCCTGCTCAAGCCCCTCAGCCACATGGGAAACGTATGCAAGACCCACCACCCGCCAGCTTGTCCCCACCGGCTTTCCCGGCTCCTCTGGCCTCCACCCTGTCACCAGGCCCAGAGCCTTTAGGATCACACTCAACCCTGAGTGCCACCAGGCCACCAGAGCCCTTGTCTCCCCTAAAACGCCCTGCACCCCGGCCACATGCGCTTGTTCCTCCCTCACCACAGCCCCATGAGCCCGCGGCCTCCTCTCCACCCCCACGGGCCTCCAGCCTGGCTGGACTTTCGTGTGGCCCCGGCCCCCACAGCTCCCCTCCACAACAGCAGCAGCCACCGGCTCCAACCACGGTGATCTCTGGACTTGGGCGCTCCGGCGAGCCCACTGGGGACCTCTCCTGGTGGAAGGAGGTTGCCACCACGTGGGGCCTCTCCACCTGCTCACATGGCAAATTCCAGCAACAGCATCTTCCCGACCACACCCCAGAGGCTTCCTTCTGGGGAGACCGCACACCCAGGCAGATGGAGGCAGGTGAGTGCACATTCATCCACCCTGACGTGCAGAAGCTGCTGGAGACTCTCATCACCAAGAAGGCAGTGATGAAGCTGCGGCAGGAGAAAGAAGGGAAGGGGGTGGACTGCTTGCGGGTGACACCACTGCAGAAGGAGTGGGACGCCACGACTCCCGATCCCTTCTGGAACCAGACAGCCCAACCACAGCAGCCACCCAGTCCGCAGCAGGTCTCTGACGCCACGGCCATGGGGGACCACTTTCAGCAGAAATGCAGCCAGCTCTTATGGGACCTCCCCTCTTTCAACAGCGAGTCCCTGGTGGCTGCGGCCTGGGTTTCCAAGGCTTCCTCAGGAAACAGGCACAGGGTATCATTTTGTGAAGCTGCCACTTCTCTTCCACGTGAACCTGAGGTTGAGGCATCATCACAGATTCCCCAGGCACCACCCCAGCCCCACCACGTGGCCCAGCCTCAACCTGTCACTCCAGCCAGGCCCCGGCCCCAGCCCCAGCCCCCGCCTCTGGCTGGGATCCAGACCCAGGCCCACTTCTCACCCCGTGTCCCAAGCCTACCGTTCTCTTCTCCACCCCACATTAGGGGCTGTGGGGCATCTTGCCTTACATCTCAGCAGAGGGCACATTCTACCATCCCCACTGGAAAGGGGTATCTTGAATGGCCCTTGCAGAAGCGACCAAAGTGGAAGAGGGTTTTGCCCTCTCTCCTCCAAAAGTCTCAGGCTGTCCTGAGCGAACCCACTGCCCACCTTCCCCAGGAGAGGCCAGCCCCATACAGCGCCAAGTCAGCCCCCATCCTTTCCGGGGCTGCCTCCAGCCCTGAGCTTCCAAAGCACCAGTGGCGAGGAAAGGGTGCCATCCACCAGGAGCAGCCCTGTGGCTCGCCTGGCAGATGCCAGCCACCTGGAGACCCGCTGCGGCCCCAGGGGGAATTCCCAGGGATGCCCCAGCATCAAGCAGAAGACATGCAGGGGACCCACCTGCCCTCCCAGCCTTCTGAATTTTCGGGGAAGCACAGCGAAGATGGGCAGAAGACAGGATTTAGGAGCTCTGGAAGGTTCTCTGGGAAGGGGTGCTTAAGGTCCAAGCAAGAGCCAGATCCAAGCCAGGATCGAGGCCAAAAGCTGGAGAGGATCCCAGCAGATCCATCCAGAGGCTCAGGAAGGACCTCAGTGAAGCTTCTGGAGGAAGACAAGCAGGAGGCAGAAGGTGATTTCAGGAGGCCCTGGAAGAACCAATCAGTAAGTTCCGCACCCGGGGACCCAGACAAGAAGCATCCGGAAAATAAGCTGCAAGTCCATCTGGGCAGGAAGGTAGGGGAGATCAAGGATGGCTGGATCCCCATGCCTGTGCGTCGCTCCCGGCTCATGGCCAAACGTGCTGTTCCCAAGTCTGACACCTGCCAGGACCCTGGGAAGCTGGCACCCAGGAGAGGTGGGGAAGCCCATGTGAACACCTCCCAGGAGCTTTCCTTCCTCCATCCCTGCACCCAGCAGATGCTGGAAGCACATCTTTTAAGGTTTTGTGTGAGGCACAGGTGGGGTCCAGACCTCCGGTCCCTGGAGCCCATAAACGTCTGGTCATGTGAGGCTCAGCTCCCGCCCCCCCCACATTCCACCTGTCCTCCCTTGGCCTCCTATGAATCTCAGGTTGAATCTGTAGCTGAGGTTGCCACTTTCCTGGGAAAATCTCTCCAGAATGGTCCAGGAGACAGCTGGACAACAAGCAAGTCAATCCCCACCGTGAGTGGCCCTCTCCCTCCCCCACCATCGGAGCAGGTGGAAGTCCAGACGGCCCCGAGAGGGTCCCAGTCAGCTGACACACATGGACGATCAGAGGTGCCTCCGACTGGACAGGAGGACAGGGGGTCTCAGCCCCTCACGTGCAGCCCTGGGGGCAGAACCTGGCACAGGGAGATGGTCCCAGGATCCAGGGAAACCATCCTAGAGGCGAGTCTGAGTCCAGCAATGACTGAGAATGAGCCGTGGCCTGAGAGTGAGAGCACATCCCTGGGAGGCCCCTGTAGTAGCAGAGCCCTGCAGGAGCTCAAGGTAGGGTCCCCATGGGCAAGTGCTGAGGATGCCCTGGAGCCCCTGGAGGTCGGGGAGGAGAAGCCTCCCACTTGGGAAGTCACCTTGGAAGCCAGCATGAAGGCAAATTCGGGAAGCATTCAGGTGGATCTGAGGAGATCAGGGGCTCTGGGGACCACTAGTAATCCCTCAGTGTCCACAGCCTGTGTTGCTGAGAATCCAGGGCAGCTGTGCCTGAGAGCGCAGGTGGTCAGTGAGATAGAGCTCATAGTGCAGGTGGATCCAGAGGAGCAGGTGCCAGGCCATGCCTCTGGCGTCCTCCTCCAGGACGGAGCCACAGGCCTGTGCCTTCCTGGCCGCCACGTGTACATGCTCCCCGCCGCAGACATGCCACCTGCTCAGGCCCCTCTGTCCACCTCCCAGAGTGTGTCCAGTAAGAACACCACAGCTTCCCAGGGGCCACGTGACCTCCTATGGAAGGGAGGGAAAGGCCCAGGGCAGCAGGAGCCTGGGAGCCCAAAAGCGAAGGCCCTGCAGAAGAGTCAGAAGGTGCTGGGCTCTGCAGACAAGGGCAAGGCCCACAGGAAGCCCAGACCAGGGGAGCCGGGACACGGGACCAAGAGACCCAGGACCTCAGAAGCCAGTGGGAGGAGCCACCCTGCCCATGCCAGGGAAATAGGAGACAGACAGGAAAGGAAATATATCCACCCTCAGCTGGAGAAGGGACAGGCACCACCAGAAAGTAACTTTCGGAGACAGATCAGCCACCCTCTGCAGGGTGTACCCCCCAAGAAAAGAGGCGCAGGGCAGGAAGAGGTCCTGCAGAAAGGCAGGCCTGGGGCAGCTGGTGTCCAGAGCCGCGAGTCTGGCCCAGCAAGGTTGTTCATGGACAGCATGGCTGATGAGGCCCGGGCCATCATCAGAGTTGTGGGACAAATCCTGTTGGACAAACTGGGGTTTCGACGGGGACGTGGTCCCTCAGAAGTCAATCGCCACAAAGGTGACCTCCATTCCCAGGACAATGTGCATTCCTGCTGCCACCAAGAACACAGCAGAGAGATGTGTGTTCTGACCTGCAGCCCCAAAGCCACCCCCAAGGGCCATGACAGTCCTGTCAAAAGCAGGAGCAGCAGAGACAGCAATTGGACCCCACGTCCCAAGGAGCCTGTGTCCCCAGCTGGTCACCACCACAGGCCACGGGTGGCAAGCACCTCGGGCAGCTCCATCCACAGCCGTAGGAACTGAGGTCCTGCTGAACCAGACCAGCCTTCTCACACCTCTCCTCGGGGAGACAGCGGGTTCTACTCAAATAAAACCGGACACCTACAGAACAAACCTGTCCTGCGTGGGTGATTATAGCCCCCATGCGTTCATGACTTCCACGGAGAGGTTCCCAATACACCTGCTTTCCCTGCAGAGGTGTTGGCTTCTGCATATGCCATGCTAGGGTACAGGAAAGGGCTCCGCGTCCACTCCTCCTGAGGGTGACTTCCAGAAGGGCTGGGCCTGGAGGAGGCTGACAGGGACATGAAGGACCCCCTCTTCTCCCTGTCCCCCCACTTTGTCTGGTTTCCAAACTGGATCATGACCCAGAGCCTTTGAAGGACAGTAAACCCTATGGAGACCCCGCCTGGGCTCCGGCTGACTGCATTCCCCATTCTCACTAAGGTGACTCCTGTGTTGCTGCAGGGGCTGGGTCTGCAGGGGCCTCACGGACTGAGTGGGGGTAGGCTCCCCTCAGGCTGGAGGAGTGATGGATCCCAGCAGCCTCCCTGCCCCGTGGTAGCCCAGGAATGTGGGGCTGTCCTGTACTGGCCCTGGGTCAGAGGCAGGACAGTTCCTTCCCCGATCTCCTGGTGGGGAAGAGATGGCATCTTCCCCAGACCCTTCCCTTCCTGCTAGTTCTGGGATGGACTGGGGCCCCACCAGCACGTGGCTCAGCCTTGATATCGCCCCTGTGTTCACGTCTGGTGTCCCGACTCACTCTCCAGAGCAGCCTCCAGGACGAGCCTCCCAGCCCACTAATGAGTGTGGGGTTGGCGTGTCAGGGGCACCCAGGGCTGCTGCCTGCCCCTCTGGTGGGACTCTGTGATCAGGAACCAGCAAAGGGGACCTTAGGCCCAGGATGGGAGGTGGGAGAAGAATCAGGGAAGATGAACATAAGTTCGCAAGTGCAGGATCCACAAGCTGCCCGCTGCTGTAACCAGGGTCCTCGCAGTCTGGTGACTGCTACAACCAAAAGTGGCCAGGGCCACTCCCGCGGAGGGGGACCCCGAAGGCAAGGGCTGGCCTGGGTCACACAGCACATCTGTGGCTCCAGGCCCAGGTGCTGGCAGGGGACACATGGGGCCTCAGAGGATCTGGTCACAAGGTTGGCAGGGACAGTCCCCACAGGGCAGGGTCCTGCACCCCCTCTGTCCTGGTGCTGGTCCCTCCTGGGCATCCCCAGGGCAAGCAGGAGCAAGGGCTGGGCAGGCAGGAGCCAGTTCCCCAGAGGGCTGTGCCCAGGGGCCTTCTGCCAGGGAGAGCTTTATATCTGCAGGGGTGATGGAAGCTGAGGACAAGGGGACAGGTCTGTCCCCAGGCCTGGTGGGACCCATGCAGGGCACCTATTGGGAACAGGCTCTGGTGTCCCTTTGGGCATCCAGGCTACTGCTGGAGCCAAGTCCTGCCTGGGATGGTGACCTGGGCAGCTCCAGTGTGGGCCCAACATCTATGGGACACAGGGTCCCAAGAGCTGCAGCAGAGGAGCCCCACGGAGACCCCGTGTAGACCCCACACTCGAAGATTCCCACAGAGACCCCCAAAGAGACCCCCACATTCACAGACTTCAGTTTCTCCACAGTGACCCCCTGAGGCCCTAACAGAGAATCTGACTGAGACCTCCCATTAAAACCTCCCAGAGGGATCTCCCCCGAGAAACCCCTGACAGAGGCTCACACAGAGACCCTTCAAAACCAACACAGAGATCCCCACAGAGACCCCCCCACCCCACAATGACTCTAACAGAGACCTCCAAGATAAAATATGTCAAGGTCACTTTATCACCCCCTAAAATACCAAGCACTGCACTCACTTGGTTAACTGAGCAACATCTAACTCATTACCAGCAATGGCTTTCTCCTGGTGATCCTCTGCATTCTTCCAGATAAGATTCCTTCACACATCGAACAATGGACAAGCCTCCTCCATCAGACCGCATCCAACTTAGCAACAAGCCTCCTCCATGAGACAGTGTCCAACTTAGAGACAAGCCTCCTCCATCAGACAGTGTCCAACTTAGAGGCAAGCCTCCTCCATCAGACAGTGTCCAAATTAGAACAAACCCCTGACCCTCTGACAGACCCTTCCTCAGATCATCCAGTCACAACCCCCATGCTGATACAAAACTGTAAGCATTGATAATAGAAATGATGAGAGTTCCTCTGATGCCATCCATCTGAGACTGCCCTCAGCTCCTCAGGCCATGCCCTGCCCTCACTGCCAAGGGAATCCCCCTGGCTCCTCTAGGTTGGCCTTGCTCATGGGGCTCCTGCGGGCCTTGTGCTGGAGCACATGGAACGGGAAGGATCTCGGCTTGGACACAGCTTCCTCAGGAAACCTTCTCTGACTCCCCTGTGAGGCCAGGCCCCTGTGCTGGATTCCCCACCCTGGCCCTTCTTCCCTTGTGACAGCCTCTGCATCCTGGGCATCTTTCTCCCAGGACCCTGAAAGCTTCTTGTGGGCCCAGTGAGGAGGGAGGTGTGCCTGACCACACTCCCGGAACTTACTGTGGCCCTGTTATAAATTGTTTCATAAAATCTTCTTAGTTAATGGGCACAGGAATCAATGCTTCCCAATCTACCTCATACACAAGTTGCATCACTAAAATCATCCTTTCATAAAGGGTCTGAACCCTTTTCAGTACCCAATATAATGAATATAATGTTTCAAGGAAAATCTGTAAGAATAAAATGGCATTGCTACTTCAGATTTAGTGTATAAAGAAATTTCCAAATTCAAATTATTCAATCTAAGTTACTTATTTTATAGGTCAGGTATGAATATTCTTGTAAGTTTTTAATCCTTCAAAGTAAAATCCTGGCGTTTAGAGAATACAAACTGAAAAGCAATTTTGCTTCAAAATATTTTTTCTAATGTGCCACAAATTTATTTTAAAAAACTATTACCAAAGAAGATGTAGTTTTTGTCAGGCCTCCAAATCCAAGCCTGGCCAGCATAGCCTTGGTGACCTGCAGGTATACCTCCTAATGGTCTTCAGGAGCCAGAGAGTCTGAAGTAACTTGATGGCCACAAAGACTAGTTCCTGCCTCAACTGATTGCTCTCCCCCTGCAGACTTCGACTGTTGTTCCTGCTCAGCCTTTTGAAGCTTCCCCTCAGACGTTAGGTTTCTCAAGACTCCCACCCCCATAACTATGGAATTTACTGTACCCTCCCCTCTGCTTGCAGCTGATACCCCCCACCTTTATGATCATGCCTGTTTGTAATAGATAACCACTACCCTTGTGACCATGCATCCCGTGACCCCTTTCCTTTCTCCAAAATAGATGACCACCTTTAACTGACCATTTACCCAGACTTATGTAACCAGTCCCCTTTCCTACTCCCCTTGCCTAACTCCTTTTTCGGACTTGGCCTGCTTGCACCCAAGTGTGAAGTGAAATGACCTCATTGCCCACACAAAGCCTGCTTGGTGTTCTGTCTACGTGAGTGATGCACCTAACAATTCTAAGTAATTTAAATATTCAACTTGCAAGAAATATATATATTGTAAATCCACTCTTCTAAAAATGAGGAGCAGCTATATGTTTACTTTCACATCTAAAATGCTGAAATATGGGGGAAATTAGGGAATCACCACAAATGTCCAGAGGAAAACGGAGACTCAGAAAAGATCCAAGAAGATGTTAAGTTTATATGTCAGGATAAGCCTTGGCAAAGATACAAGCTACACCAATTTTTAAAGTAGCAAAACCTGGAGAAGGATGAAAATATGATTTTCAGAGTTAACACATTATTATATTCAAATATGTAATTTTTGACAAAAAAATCGAAAGGCATACAAAGAAGCAGGACAATATAGTCCACTCAAAGATTTTTTAAAAAATGAGCCAACAGAAATTGTCCCTGAAAAAGACCCGATGGCAGAGCTACAAGAATGACTTTAAAATTCAAAACATTTGTATTAGAGACACACAAATACTAAAGTAGGGCATAACATTGCCAAGAAAACAATGTATGAACAAAATGAAAATATTAATAAAGACATTGAAAACCTAAAAAGAAGCCAAAAAGAAATTTTGGAGCTGAAAAGTGTAGTAACTCAAAAAATTTACTAGAGGGCAGATTTGAGCAGGTAGGGCAAGAATTTGTGACCATAAAGACAGAACAACGCAAATTATTGAATCTGAGGAACAGAAAGGGAAAATTCAAGAAAAGTGAATGAAGCCTAAAGAATCTGTAAAGTTCTCAGTAAAGGTAAGTGCATGGACAATTACAAAAGCTAGTTATTTAACTCCACTTTTTGCTTTCTACATGATTTAGAAGACTAACACATTAAAAAAAATAATTATTAGCCTAAAAGCTAGATTATGGTCACCTTGATTTGTAACTTCACATTGTTTGCTATATAATTTCAGAAACCAATGCATAAAAATTATTAGTTTATGTTTTTGGGCAGCAAGGTATATAAATATAATTTTGTGATATCAACAACTGAACAGAGTGTAGACCAGGCTGTTAAAAGGACATATTTCTGTACGTTATTTAACTTACGATAGCATAAGTTCAAATTAGGGTATTATAACTTTAGGATGGTAAAGGTACTCACATGATAACCAAAAAACTGGTTACAGAATATACACAAAAGGAAATGAGAAATAAATGTTTCACTACAAGAAAAAATGTATCTAAACACAAAAGAAAATAGTAAGGCAGGAAATGAAGGAAGAAGCCATGAGCCAGGGAATGTGGTAGCTTCTAGAAGCTGGAAAAGTGAAGGAAACATTTTCTTCCAGGGCCTCTAGAAGGAAACACAGTCCTGTCAACAGCTTGGATTTAACCCACTGAAACTCATTTTATATTGCTTCCAGACTGTAAGACAATAAATTTATATTATTTAAGCTACTGAGTTTGTAATAATCTGTTACAAAAGTAAATAGAAAACTAGTATAACATGTCAATATTCAGAAAAATAATGGAACTAGGTTCATAGTCAGCATTTTCATGCAGTACCTTTGGTTTTTGGCTCACTAATATGAGTGAGAGATGTCCATATGAGCTTTGATGTGCAAGTTAAAATTTTAAAGATAATTACACATATACAAGAAGTATATTTGATAACTTCCAAACCAGAATGAAAAAAAAAAAAAACAAAAAACAGAATAAAGAAGGCTTTATATATCCAATGGAGGGCAAGAAAGAAAATGAAGAAAAGCAAAACACAAGTGAAAAATTTTGGCCGGGCGCAGTGGCTCATGCTTGTAATCCCAGCACTTTGGGAGGCCGAGGTGCATGGATCATGAGGTCAAGAGATCGAGACCATCCTGGCCAACATGGTGAACCTGTGTCTCTACTAAAAATATAAAAAAAATAGCCAGGCATGGTGGCACATACCTGTAATACCAGCTACTTGGGAGGCTGAGACAGGAGAATTGCTTGAACCTAGGAGGCGGAGGCTGCAGTGAGCTGAGAATGCGCCATTGCACTCCAGCCTGGGCAACAAGAGCGAAACTCTATCTCAAAAAAAAAAAAAAAAAGAAAAATTTAAAAAATATAAAAATGTTATCAGTGATCCCAATAAAGCTAAGATTAATCTACTTTGAGACAGGACAGTTACTGTTAGACTGCATATAGTGGCACAGATAATTGAATATATAAAAAAAAACAAAATGTCAGCAAATTCTTATAGAAATAAAGCTGTTGTGCATGTATTTATATCATACAATGTAAAATTAAAGGCCCAAATTATTAAAAAGGGACAGTACACAAAAGCAAACAAAAATAAATTCATCAAACTATGCAAAGAAGAACTGGTATGCATCACACAAAGTTTCAAAATACAAAAAGAAAAGCAGAACTGCAAAGAGAATTTAATAAATCTATAGTCATCAAAGGAGAGGTTAGTTCAAATAAATCATAAGCTGACAGATCAAATACACCATACTTTATTAAGGGGCAAGCTATATCGACGCAAATAATAAATCTGATATGGATTCATAAAGAATATATAAACATGTAGAAACCTGCCATTATCTCATGGAGAACACTTATCTTTTCAACATGAAATATTTGCCAAAAGTGGCCATGTACTAGTTTACAAAGGAAATTTCACAGAATTGATATCTTGTAGTTATAATGCAATTAAATCAGAAATTAACAACACAAAAATAGCCTTTTAAAACATCTATATTCAGATAATATGTGTTTAAGGAAATCAGGAAATAAAAAGGAAATTGCAATAGAAATTATAGAGTATTTAGAAATAACTGATATCAAAATTGAGCTTCATATACTTGTTCATTTATTTTCTCAACAAATATTTATTGAGTGTCTACTGTAAACTAGGCACAGTGCATACTGGTATCAACAAATCAAAGATTGTTTTCATGGAGTTTATATTCTCACATATTTGAAAGTCAGCTGATAAATGATAAATAAGTAAATATTTATTATAATTTCTAATAGTGATAAATGTTAGAAGGTGAGGGAAACAGAGTAAGAGGATAGTGAGTGAAGGTTGTGCAAATTTTGGACAAAGCGCTTAGGGAAAGCTTTGGATGTGACATTTGAACAGGCATAGATGACTCAAAGCTGTAAACCAAGTGTCTGTCTGGGAGAAAAACAGTTTGGGTGCAGAAAACAGCAAGGTTAAAGGCTTTGAGGAAGGAGCAGCTTTGCAATGTTCATACAACAGCAATTAGTCACCAGCGCCCCAGCAAGGTAAATGTGCCAGAAATTGATGGTAAATGAGGTCAAACAGGAAGGCAGAGGCTAGATGTGGGGCTTCGCAGGCTCTGGAAGAAGTGTGGATGGTATTTTGGATAGTATTTCAATGGATTTTTACCTACGCACATATCTCAAGTGCCTGTATAAAATGTCCCTAACATCTCTGGGGCTCCCTGAGCAGCTGCCGCTCAGGGAGGCAACTACAATTCAGACCTTTGTCACCATCAATGAACTCCGCTTGCTCTGAAACTTCACAGAAATGGAACCACAGGAGAAATTAGCACAGGAGATTGGGGAGGCTTTTTCAGAAATGCAGCAAATCCATGAGGATGAAGACCTCCGACTATAGCATTTTATAAAGGCGGGAGTGAGCAGATGAGCCAAATGTTGCTAAGAGACCATCAGGTGATGACTGAACAATAACCTTTGGAATTCATAATGTGGGAACTGGACTGTTTGTGAACCTAAGAGCAATTGTTATGGGATGCTAATTTAACAAACAAGTCTCCTTCAATTGGGTTAAAGAAAGAACACCTTTTTCTATTTTGTTTGTTTTTATAATCCAGATTTGGTAAATGGAGAAGTAGCTAGGAGAGTAGAAAGAACACTGGGCTCTCTGAGGGTTTATATTTATTAATTAATTTGATAGGTTATATTACAACATGTTTCTGTGCCCAAAAGTGATGTGATTTTACTTCATTTTTTAGAGATAAAGTAAGGAAGCATAGAGAGAGAAGGAAGGGGAGTGTTCTCACCTATTTTGTGCTCTATAACAAAATACCTAATAGTTTATAAAGAACAGAAAGCGATTTTCTCACAGTTTTGGAGGCTGAGAAGCCCACAGTCAAGGTGCTGGCGTCTTGTGTGGGTCTTCTTGCTGCATTCTCACATGGCAGAAGGTGGCAAGGCCCAAGAGAAGACAAAATCCCTCACTGAAGCCCCTTCATAAGGGCACCTAAGCCCATTATAAGGGAGGTGCCCTCATGGTCTAACAATCTCTTAAAGGTCCTTTCTCTTAATACTACCACACTGGCAATACCTGAGTTTTGGAGGGGATACATTCAAACCATACCAGGGAGTTTAGCAGATTTGGGGAATAAGAAGGGTAAGTTGTCTGAGAGAGAGAGAAGACAGATAAAGAATTCAAGGCAGCCTAGCTAGGCAGTGCTGAGGACTCCACTTGATGTTGGTAAACACAAAGTTAAGATGTGCCTGAATGTCGTGACTGTGTGCTTCCTTCTATCATGTTTATCTCATGGGTTCTTGTTCACAGATTAAGCACATTGTTTAACCAGTGCTGGGGATTTCATGGGCAAGTATACCACAGGAAGAAAGAGGCAAGAGCATTGAGATTGTTTTCAAAGGAATGATTGCTGTGTGGCACCAGAACATTTAGCCAGGAAAGTGTATACATGAACAAGATAATAGATCTATAATGATCAATGACTTGGTGGGTTCCATGGAGAAAAATTGTTTGCAATGGTCGAACTAGAGAAAGTGGTCTGGAAAACTGAGAGGTTGTGGTCAAAGGTTAAGAATCTCACAATTAATATTTTGGAAGACATGCTGCTATTGACAATAATCAGGTCTAGAATTTAACCAGGAGCCCGTGTTTCTGGGATGAGGTGGCAGGAAAGAGAGCATTGCTAGGGAGAAGTTGCAGAAATGAAGGGGTGTGGGTGTAAGATGCTTTTGTCTACATGAACACTGATGAATTATAATGACAGCGTGATAGAGAGAGGGCAGAAAGCCAGATACTAAGCTTTTTAAGGAATAACAGGGAGTAATATGTAATTAATCACCAAAATAAGTGGCAGGAGGCACAAGTCCTATGACATGGACTTCAAAGTCAGAGGGGTAGTGAGGGAGGAGTGATGACAGGCATGAAGTCTTAATAAGGAAGAAGAAACACATTTTCCTCTTCTGGGTGCAGGGATAAAGGAGTGTGAGAGAAATCAGCACCACTTGAGATGACCAAAGGGAAAGGAAAGCCCTTAAGAAAGAAAGAGTTTTCAGTTAGTTGGTGGGAGACCCATTTAGAGAAGCGGTTGAGGCCTCATGTCTGTGGTTTCTGCAGGGAGCAACTGGAAGAGTCTGGGGTGTGAGCGAGGCCCTTAACCATTGCAATGTTGGTTTAGGGATAAGGGCTGAGGTGTCCAGGGCTGCAGAGCATTTTGGAACTAAGAAGACTAATCTGTTGGGTGTATGTGGATCAGCAGCTCTGACTGTGGCTTCTTTTGTGAAGTTAGGCCATATGGTGGGCAGTACTGTGGCCAGAGGAGAAACTGGGAATTAATGACAACCAAGGTGGAGGCTACGCTGGGAGGTACAAAGAGGGCATTCGACAGTGTTTCTAAACTGGGCCCTATGCCTCTGGACTGGGTCCTAAGCCAAAGGGACCAAGGTTAGCCTGGGGTCCATAGAAACTCCAGTTCAACTGACTCAGTAAGCAGAAATGCCCAGCTTGCGATATGAAGCATGCATTTGCTTGGTGCATTCTCTATGATATATATTCCTCAGAGTCTAATGTAAAGTCTCTGAGGGTCGATTGTCTGGAATTTTCAATGGCAATCTTTCTTCCCACTGGGAGACACAACTAGCCCTGAGGTCTTCTGTCCTCAGCTCCACTTTAAAGTGTATCATCAGAGCCATGAATCATGCCCCACCCTCCCCAAAGTCATCTTAATGCCAGTGGCATTAAGCTGAGACCCCTCTCAGTAACTCTTAGGACATGATGGATGACCAGAATGCATGGGAACCCCAAGATAATCCTGTCTGAACCCATAGGCATGCAATGTCTGATGTCTGGGTTTATTAAACTCAAGGCCAACGAATGAACAATGCATGGAATGAAGAAGAGGTAGGTGTGGCCAGCTTTCAAATAGTCAAGCTAAGGGACACTTGCTGGTGGAACACTCAGGACCACAATTGTTCTTCCGGCTACATTTTGAACCACTGATCTAAACTACTTATGCACAAGAAATCATGCACACATGTATCAATTCAACCTTCTCTAAACCTGTATTTTCTGTTACAGGAAACTGTTAAGTCAAAAAATATAACACAGTAGTCCCACTTTATACACGAGGGATCTGTTCCAAGATACCCAGCAAATGCCTGAAACCTAGGGTAGTGCCGGACCATATCTATAATGTTTTTTTGATCTGATAACTGAGATAGCTATAAAGCGACTAATGGGTGAGTTATATAGACAGCGTAGGAACACTTCACAAAGGGATGATTCATGTCCCAGGCAGGACAGAGCATGTCGATGTGAAATTCATCATGCTGCTCAGAACAGCATGCAATTTAAAACTGATAAATTGTTCATTTCTAGAATTTCCTATTCATATTTCTGGGCGCTGGTTGACTGCTGGTAACTGAAACCACAGAGAGCGAAACCGTGGACAAGGGAGGACTATTATACAGGGTCCATGCCTGGAGCTTAGAGTCAAGTGGGAGGACCAATTGTCCAATCTCTTTTCCACTGCTACGAAAAAAGTACATCAGGGCCTTTGCAGTGATCTCTGAAAACAAAGCGCTGATTGTTCTGAAACTGTTGGCCAAAGGCAATACATCCATGTTAACTGACCATTTTAAAGGCCTCTTTCTCCATTCCCAGTTGAGAACAGGGAACACCTCTACTACTTTCTACCTTCTCTGTGCTTATTCATGATGGAAAAGGTCACTTAGAAGCTGTGCTTTCTGAGGCCTGAACATACAGAGAGCAGATCCAATCATTGAGGGTACTCCAGGCACGTCTGCTGGCCTAGTGGAAGTGCTTGTGATTTTTGTAACAGTGGGGTGGGAAGCAAAGCTGATGCCCAGTGATTTTTAGCTGTTATTTTGCTCATTCCCTAAAAACACTGTAAATGCATAACAAATCAATGGGGTTGCTGAACATGTGCTGGATTTGTTTTTCTTACAGTTGGCATCTTTATTTAGAAAGACATATGTCAGCCTTCTTATTCTTTGTTCTCCCACAATTATCTTACAGTATTTAAACTTTCTTGTCTAATGCTTTCACTGAATTTAGGGAGGTGTCATTTGTTTAGTGGAAACGCTAATAACTACCTTGGGATGATGCAGATTCATGAGGTGTTAAAATTTCTTTTTAATCTGTTAGCATCAGTCTCTCTGATCTTGATGTCAGCTACAGTGGGTGGCATTCAAAGAATATGTATATAGAAATTTCTCTCTCCTTCTTTCTTTCTTTTAATATACACACATGCATGCATACGTCATGCATGCAGACTAACGTAAGCATGCGTGTATTCTTGGTGATTGATGGTTATATCAGAAACTAAATAAGTCTTTTTTTGCACCAGGTGACAAAGGAAACAATTGAGAATGTGTCAGAGAAAGGGATGTTGCTGTCTGTATCTGTTAGGGTCTAGGCTGAAAAGAGGTGGCCATTCTCAAGTAGTAATTAAAAAAAAATTGATAAAGTACTTTCAACAAATATGTGGGCATGGTTTTGAAAAATCAGCACAGAAGAATGGAGTACCCTTAGGCTATCAGCCCTGCCCTGAAGAGGCAATAGCAGGGAGTAGCTGCCATCACCTGGTACCCCACTGAGGGTGGCTGTTTGGAGAAGGCTGTCAGGCAGGGTTTGTGGCCTCCAGAAGTGGGAATGGCCAGCCTGCAGCAACCCAGCAGTGAGAAACTCAGCTCCAGCCATTGGAGCTTCTCAGAGCAATTCTCCAAGGCCACAGCTGACCGGAGCCAGAAGACAGGGGAGACCCTGGTACTCAAAGAGAGTGGAAAGGGTCTACAGTGACAGAGGGGATGTCCACCACATGTTTCTCTGCTCAGCGATGGCGTTCTATAAGTTTGGTTAGTTACTTGCTGTAATTACTGTAATATGGCTTCAAAAATATGCTGGACTGAGGCATTCAGATAAGATAACACATAGAATCACTCTCACCTGCAACAGCAAGTTAAGGAAAGAGAATTCCCGACTCCTTTTGCTATTCTCAAGAGATTGGATCTATTAGTAATAACAAGATGCCTCAACAGCATAAAAGTCTTAATAGCCAACTAAGGTGTTAGTTTCTTGGCCAAGCATCTTGGGTGTCCAATCTTAGGATAGAAATGATATCTCCAACATAGCATTCTGTTGTTTCTAACTGTACTGCTTAGCACGAAGGTATCCCATCTGAATGCTGACATACACACACACACACACACACACACACACACACACACACACACACTCAGGGTCTTATCCCTTATGTTATTTTCATGATGACTAAGACCTAGGGCACTGGGCACTTTACAATGATTGGAGGAGCACTGAGCACATGCCGAAACTGCCTCAGCTTTGCAGAGAAATACTGTCTGGAAAACCACCTCTTCTGCACTTGGAAATTAGTTAAAGCCTGAGGAGAAGACTCTGAAAGTAACGTCTCTCTTTGTAACTCAAAAAATATGCAATTCCTAGAAAAAAAAATGCATTAAATTTAATGGATGATATACACATAGGAGTTTTGTTTGTTTGCTTGTTGTTTTTATGTTCTGCAAAAAACAAACAAAAAAACCGCATTTGTTGTCAATACATTTAGATCTCACTTTGGATCAAAACAGCAAAAGCTACTGAAGACAAAAATGTCCTGGCTACACCCAGACCTCGAGGCACAGTGAAGAGATGGGGAACCCTCGCTTAGGTAATCTACTCTCCTAAGACAGATCTGCTGTGTTTCCTGCCAGAGAATGGGGAGAAGATAGAGACCTTGGGAGGGTCCTTCCGGCAGAATCAAGGGGAGTAATTCTCAAGGTAGGTTTCTCTCCCCCGAGTGATGTCAGTAGGTATCACCAAGAAAAGTATGCAATGGTTAGATAAGTTAAGAAATGTAAGGTTCCATGAAGTTTAAATAGGTTACTTCACTGAGAACTTTGTGAATCTCCAACATATTGACAGGGTACATACAAAATTATCCAAATTCACTTAGCTATGGAGACATTTTATTTAATTTTTAAAGGACACATCTAGAAGAGAATAAGACTCCCTGAAATATGCTTTGAAAAACACAAACCTGAATTTTGTCAAGACTCTGATACTGACAGCCTGCCCAACAAACACAACCATGATAAGGAAAGAAGCGCTTCATGTTTGTGGAAGTGAAAGATCTGTCAGAATTCACTTTTTATTTTATTATTTATTTATTTATTTATTTTGTTTTTATTGCATTTTAGGTTTTGGGGTACACGTGAAGAACATGCAAGATTGTTGCATAGGTACGTACATGGCAGTGTGATTTGCTGCCTTCCTCCCCATCACCTATATCTGGCATTTCTCCCCATGCTATCTCTCCCCAACTCCCCACTCCCTACTGTCCCTCCCCTATTTCCCCCCAACAGACCCCAGTGTGTAGTGCTCCCCTCCCTGTGTCCATGTGTTCTCATTGTTCAACACCCGAGATACAAACATTTTAAAAGATGTTATTCATGAAACAAGGGCAAAAACATGGGAAATGTGCGTTACAATTTTTAAATGGATGGATTAAAATACTGACATTCTAAGGCAAGTCTGCACCAGCCTTGTAAAACATACCTGGAAACCCCTGTATGTCTTCACAGCAGCCCAGTGTAGTTCTGGGGTTGCCATTCAAATTCTCATTGAGCTCTTCCAGGCATAGTTGAGACCCCTACACCTGGCCCCAAACGAAGAATCCTCAACCTGATATGTGGCTCTGTCTTCAGCAAAGAGGAGCCCCACATACCCTCAGAGCCTGGCCCCATCCCTGTTCTCCCACTCCCCATCTCAGCCTCGTGGCCATTGCATCACATGGGCCCAGTCTCAAGTCCTAGTAAGCCAATGGTCCATCCAGACACAAAGAGAGAGTTAAGGACACCGCATAGTGTTTTTAATTTTAGAAAAATTAAAAAAAAATAGAATGAGCTTTAATTTTTATTGTTTATGAGTATCCGAGGATTTAGTACTAAAAAGTGTGTGATGAAACTACCATAGAAAATTCTTTCCTGAAGAATTTCATTCCTGAAAGACCCTTGAGGAAATTCTCCGTATGGGCCTGAAAAACTATCTTTCCTTCTATTCAGCACATTGACCAGCTGCTGCGAATGAAAAAGAAGCATCAGAAGTCTGGTTCTTGTATAAACAGCAGATGACAAGAAC
This sequence comes from Sapajus apella, assembly GCF_009761245.1. NCBI lineage: Eukaryota > Metazoa > Chordata > Mammalia > Primates > Cebidae > Sapajus > Sapajus apella. The sequence goes on along the minus strand of NW_022437058.1, from coordinate 1,942,900 downwards.
ATAGAATATTTGCAAATTCTTTGCTAGAAGCTCTGCTTTCTCTTGAAATGTTGCTTGCTTGCTTTTACATGTTTTCATTAAGGTATTTCTTACAGTCCTCAATGGGGTTGGAGTGTTAAGACTTTTAGCATAGACTCTTTCATGTACCCTTGGTCCCTTCTTGCTGTTATAACAAAAACACCTTAGATGGGATAATTTATAAACAAATAGATTGATTTCTCAGCTCTGGAAGCTAGGGAGTCCAAGGTCAAGGTATCAGCAGATTTGGGGTCTGCTGAGGGATACTATTTGAAGATGGTACCTAGTTACTGTATCCTCCCCTGGTGGAAGGACAGATCAAGAAAAGGGACAAATATTATCTCTCAAGCCCTTTTTTATAAGGGCACTAATCCCATCCACAAGGGTAGAGCCCTCATGGTCTTATCACTGCCAAGGGCCCCACCTGTTAACGTTATCACCTTGGAAATTAAGTTCCAACATATGAATTTTGGAGTGACACATACATTCAAGCCATAGCATATCCCCAAAGTAGTGAAGACAGCCAGATCAAGGGCCCGGGATCATTGGACAATTGAAGATCCTCACCTTTTGGCAAAGGTCGTAACCAAAAAAGAGGCAATATTTGTATATCATTTGGCAATGTGTTTGCAGGCAATAAAGAGACAATATTAAAAAATATATAATGGTGAGTTTTGCCTCTTGGTGCCCAAACTTATATCTTTTTACAATAAAAATAACGAGGCCAGGCGCGGTGGCTCACACCTGCAATCCCAGCACTTTGGGAGGCTGAGGTGGGTAGATCACAAGGTCAGGAGTTCGAGACCAGCCTGACCAATATGGTGAAACCTCATCTTTACTAAAAATACAAAAATTAGCTGGCCATGATGGTGGGCGTCTGTAGTCCCAGCTACTCAGGAGGCTGAGGCAAGATAATTGCTTCAACCCAGGAAGCAGAGGTTGTAGTGAGCCGAGATCACACCATTGCACTCCAGTCTGGGCAACAGAGCAAGACTCCATCTCAAAATAATAAAAATAATAATAATAAAGTAATCAGAGTAAGGTGCAGAGAGAGGCAAATTATTACAGATTTTAAGACAGAAGTGGATCTCTGTAAAGTGTATCATAAATGGATATTTGATTTTAGAGATTCTGTCATTTGCCCAGAATTTATATGTCACTTACTATGTGCCAGGCTGTTTCGGGTGCAAAGGAAAAAAATTAACAGTCGTTGTCCTTCATGGAACTTCCTGTCTTAAAAGGGAGAAAAATGTATGTACAAAGTCACAACATATTAAATAGTAGTGCACAGAAAATGCTGTGAGAATGCAGATAAAACAGTGGGAAAGCCAGCACCAAGTGACAGATAAGACTGCCTACAGACGGCACACTTTTAGATACAATTTGAAAGCTCTCTAGCAGTTCCTCAGGCCAAGAAGAAAGGAGCAACATTCTAGGCAGAGGAAAAGGAGGCCATGACTTGGTTTGTCCGCCCCCAGAAGCAGATCCCAGTACAAAGATGTGCAAGAAGTTGATGTGGGACTGTGGGGAGCACAGGTAGGTAAATGAGAAAATGTTAAAGAAAAGAAAGGCAACTGGAGAAAAGACACAGCATAAAGGTAGCAAGCAAAGTGAACAATTGGAAGCTAATTTCACAGGGAAACTGGGAAATGGTGAAGAGCACACACCTAGAGGTGAGGGAGCTGGGGTATTTATACAGTCATACACGGCAGCCCACTGGCATTGCCCTGGCCTTTCGTTAGAAGGGCAGGGTAGCTTTTGACTTGGCTTTGGAGAATTCCTAAAGGCCCAGATACACAGATGCTGGAAGTCAGAAGTCAGTGGAGTGTTCTAAATAATAAGGCCTGGAAAATTAGGCAAGGCAAGAGCAGATTCTACTATAAAATGGGAGTCACTGAGATGCAAACAAGGCAAATGGCAAGCATGTTCTCTGGGGCTGGTCAGAACAGCCCAAGATAAGCCTGGTGATGCTATTGTTTTCTTGTTTATCATACTTTGACAGGTGGGGACTGTTACGGTTTGAATGCGTTCCCCAAAACTCATGTGTTGGAAATTTAATCCACAATGCAATAGTGTTGGGAGGTGGGGCCTAATAAGAGGCGATTGGGTTATCAGGGCTCTGCTCTCATGAATGCTTAATCTTGGGAGTGGTTAGTCAAGAGTGGCTTGTTATCAAATGAGTCCAGCCTGGTTCCCTTTTACAAGTGCTCACTTGCCCATCCACCCTTCCACCATAGGATACCATGGGCTCATGTAGCAAGAAGGCCCTCAGCAGATGCAGCTGCTTGATCTTGGACTTCCCACCTTCCAGAATTATGAGCTAAGTGAACCTCTATTCTTTATAAATTACCCTCAATGTGGTATTCTGTTATAGCAACACAAAATGGACTAAGTTAGGAGCTCATGACTAGGGAGAGATTGCTGCTCCCAGGGCCAACCAGTTTTCACAGACAGCAAAGACTCCTGGCAGTGTGCTTTTTACACGCAAACCCACCAATCCAGAGTCTGTGTTCCATACCACCTCCTCTGTCTGACTCTTACACTACAGGAGGCAATGTTTCTCTGCCTTAGTCATCCCAGGGTCAGTAGCAGGTAACTAGAGACATCCCTTCTGCCCAGAGTTTATGGGAATTAAACTAGAAAATTCTAAGCAGCTTACTCTGCCTCGCCCATTTCCTCCTGTGAAAACCACAATAAAAGCACTTTCTCATGTTTTTCCCTCTGCCTCCTGTGTCTCCTGGCCAAGCCTGGTGCCTCCCCATGTGGCCCAGCATGGAGCACTTCCTGTTTCTAGGGAACTGTGAGCAAAAGCTTCTTCTTCCATGTCAGTCATTTCTGTGTTGTGTGCCCTAACATACCTGCTTAAGACAAATTTCAGGTACATTTTAACACAGAAGACACAGTGCAAAGAGCCATAGCGGGCTAGGGCAAGGGACCTGGAATGTCTCCTCTGTGTCCCTGGAGATTTTACTTCTGGCGAGTACACACACTTGCATAGTCATTACCCTTACTAAGTTGAAAGGCGAGTTCGCTCAACTGGCTGCAGCCTCTCGTGACAGTTTTCTTCGATGTCTTCCCTCTCTCCTAGCCATAGGACTCTATTTTCTTTGTGGCATTCAAGTTCCTTTGATATGGCTGAATGAAGCCTGTTTCCTCCAACCAGCCCCTTTATGCTGGAAATACAAATCTGGGGGACATGGGGGCTGGGGCTAACATTCGCCGAGTCCGGGATGCTGGTCCCATATGCTGCAGTGTGAAGTTTTCACAAAGACAGTGGCTTCCCTAGATGGACTTCCTGCCTGAGGGGGTCATCAACAATAGCAATAACAACAAAAATCAGCAAAGTGGTCATATAAACATAACAGTTGTCCTGAGCACAAGGCCAGTTGGAAGAAGGACAAGTAAATACTTTCCTGGGTTTTATACACAAACCAACCAACACAGAGTCCATGTTCCGAGGGCTGAGTCACTGTAGTAGGTTGTTGTAATCATCTAGTGAGAGGTAGCTTAGCCTCTGGTGGGACGGGCAGGCCTGGGAAAGGGAGGCAGGGAAACCAGTCCCAAAGGGTTTAGGAGGTGCCTGTATGGAAGAGTGAAACCAGTGGGCATGTAGAAATGACAAGGAGGAAGAGGAAGAAAGAATGATTATTAAAAGTCTTGCTTAAGCTGGGAGCGGTGGCTCACGTCTATAATCCCAGCACTTTGGGAGGCCGAGGTGGGCGGATCACGAGGTCGAGAGATCAAGACCACCCTGGTCAACATGGTGAAACCCCGTCTCTATTAAAAATATAAAAGTTAGCTGGGCATGGTGGCACGCGCCTGTAGTCCCAGCTACTTGGGAGGCTGAGGCGGGAGAATTGCTTGAACCCGGGAGGCAGAGGTTGCGGTGAGCCGAGATTGTATCATTGCCCTCCAGCCTGGGTAACAAGAGCGAAACTCCATCTCAAAAAAAACAAGTCTTGCTTAATTAGGTAGTGGTGTTTCTAACCAAACTAGAGACCACAGAGAAAGAAGCGAGTTTAAAGAAATAAAAAAATTAAGTTTTGGACTTAGGTATCTGTGTTAAAATTGAATGGTTATATTTAGTAAGCTATCTGAATTACGAAATACTCGTAAATATCCACACCTTGGCTGGAGATTAAATTTGGAAGTATCCCATGGTAACTGAAGTCCTGGCTATGTACAAAGCCCTGGAGTCTGAAATGAGATAGAAGAAGAAGAAAGCAAAAGGAATTCACACTGACAGCTCTGTTGTCAAAGGTAAATCTGTTATTACAGCTTCTTGGCTGAGTATAGACATGTACACATTAACTGGAAAAAATAAGTGTGGAATATCACACCAGCCAGTGCTATCATGGAAATCTTTGTCATGTTGGTTGAGAATGAAGTTATTCTTACTTCAACAGAAACAGAGGCCTGAGGAGCACTACTTTGAAAGTTGTTTTCTAGGAGACCCAAGCTATGTTGCTAATAAACAGTTTTGTTTTGACAGCTTCCATTTGCTATAAATACAGTTCCAAGGAGAGTGTCCAATATTTCCTGATTCGAATCCAGTCTGAGCAGGTGTGTTCATTGCATGAGTCATGCCATTAGCTGCCAGGACTGTGACTTGGCCACAAAGGCACTTAACGGAATAAAAGCAAGCTGGGAAGAGAACCAGGCTCTGGGATCACAGTTGCTTGGGATCTGGAGATTCTCTGATAGATTTGCTTATTTCTTCTCATTACTGTTAAAAGCAATCGCACCATCCAGGGTTCCAAGGAGAACTTCTACATTAATAGATAAATATTTGATCAAACACAAGACCTTTCTTCTTTCCTTTTTAATTCATAGTGTGAGTGTATTTCTACCGATGGGCTGCTCATGCCAGTTCTGCTGCTCAAAGTAGCCACGTTACCAAAACCAGCTAACTTCCTCAAAGGAAGCTCTTTAATAAGGAAGTAACATATTAAATATAACTACGTGAAGAACCTTTCACTTTATTCTAAATAAATATATTCACCATTAAATTCGTCATTGAAATGAGGAAATCACATGCAATGCATTTCAGTTGAAGGTGGCTGTCTTAAAATAGTGATGTAAGGGGGTCTTAAAATACCTTTATGAATGACAGCAGTTTCTGGGGCTAAGGTCACAGAAATAAAGATCTGAGCCCACATTCAACAATCTTATAAATTATAAAAGAATGTTTAGACATAAAATCTAGACAATGAAAATAGAGATGCTGCAGTGACAGGCTTAGAAGAGAAGGAGGAATTTGCGGTCCTTTCTCAAATTACCTTTTCATGAATGAGAATAAACTCATACAACAATTAAATAGGGCATGTGTTCTCGTTCAGGATGCTGTTTTAAAGTTCTCTTCAGCAGTTTACGTGGACTTTGATATCGTTACACTCTGATTAAAGTGCTAAATAAAAAGAGGGTAAATACTTCTTAGCTTCCATTGGAGTAATGGTAAACCCAAACTACAGTCAGCACCACAGTAAAGAGCTAAGCTGGATGAAATCTGGAACCACATTTGTGGGAAGGACATGGGACCGGCCCAGTGAAGTCACTCTTCAGTGAAACAGCAGAGCTCACATCATCCTTCCAGGAATCCCGCAGAAGAGGCCACTTGGGATGCAGGAAGATGACAGCAGCTTTCTGGAGCTAAGATGGCAGCAGTTTTTCCTTTGGCTAGATGTTCTGGTTACAAATTGGAAAGCAAACTTGTTCACACAGATGAAATAAGGGGCAGAAAAGGATGACGACTTGTTCTGTTTATTCCAGCCCTTTTTACTGTCAGACTGCCGCTTTCACTCCTTCTTCTTTCTGCCCATGAAGCTCACCCTAGAGAGAATTTCTGAGAATAAATGGAGCTTAGTGAAGCTTCTAGAAAATAGTATAAAATACTAACACTGGAGCTAAAGATTTCTAAGGTTGACGAATTCTAGGTGAAGACGAAGAACAGAGTGGGAACCTGGAAGTGGGGAAACGAGAGGATGAAAGTCATAGCACAAGTTAAAGCACTAGGAGTCTGTGTTGCTGGAATTCAGGCTGAAGGGTGGATAGACAAAGAACAGAGTGGGAACCTGGAAGTGGGAAACGAGAGGATGAAAGTCATAGCACAAGTTAAAGCACTGGGAGTCTGTGTTGCTGGAATTCAGGCTGAAGGGTGGATATGAGGTGGGGTGAGTAAGCCAGGTTTCAAAGCCATGATTGAATGAGGTGGAGTTTTGAGGATGTCAGAAAAGAACAATAAAGTGGGCATATAATTTAGGCAATACTATTCCGGACATAGGCATGGGCAAAGGTTTTACGACGAAAATGTCAAAGGCAATTGCAACAAAAGTAAACATTGACAAATTGGGTTTAATACACTAAAGAGCAATGGCTTCTGCACAGCAAAAGAAACTATCATCAGACAACCTACAGAATGGGGGAACATTTTTGCAATCTATCCATCTGACAAAGGTTAAGTCATGTTTATCAATACGTGGATCACTGATGATAACTAAACTATTCAAGAAAAGTTGTTAACTAAATGGCTGCATGACTTTTGGTGGGAGATTGTATTGTAGCTCAGGAAAAATTTATTCCTTTGGTTGCACCTGCAACCCTGCCCAGGAGGAATGTACATCCTTGTCCCAGAAGCAAAGGGCTAGGTGACTTGCTTTGGCTTGTTGGCATGTGAGTAGATGTGGATGTGCCTGTCCAAGCTAAGAGCCAAACACGCACGCTGCTTTGGGCTCACTCTGTGTGCTCTTACTGCTCAGAGCCATGCGTCCCAGGGAGTGTTACGCCTTCAGCCTGGAAATCCAGGAGAATCAGATCTCTGCTGTACCCACCTGCGAACTGCCACAGCCCACCGGCAAGCTCAGGAGTGAGAAATAAAGAAGCATTGGCTGTTTCACACCCCCTCACACACAAAGGAGCCTCAGTGAGCCTAATGGCTGACTTCTCATAATAACTGTGGAGGCGGGTTGACATACTCAAAGTGGAAAGAAGGAAAAGATTCTCAGTGATGAATTCTACATCCAGCAAATCCATTTTCAAAGGAGAAGTTAAGGCATGCTATACTTTTAAAAAGAAAAGGTGACCTGATCTGAGAGATTTGTCACTAGCCAACCTTCTCCACAAGAAATGATAAAGGGAATAAGTCATGTTGAAATGGAAGGAAACTAAATAGCTACTCAAATCCACACTAAGAAATAAAAGGCCCTGTTCATGTAACAACATAGGTAAAAGTAAAAGGCAGTATAAATGTACTTTTGTTTGTAACTTCTTTCTTTTTTCCTTTTTTTTAAAAAAATGGAATCTTGCTCTGTTGCCCGGGCTGGAGTGCAGTGGCATGATCCTCTGCCTCCTGGGTTCAAGTGATTCTCCTGCCTCAGCCTCCCAAGTAGCTGGGATTACAGGTGCACACCAGTGAGCCCAGCTAGTTTTTGTATTTTTAGTAGAGACACGGTTTCACCATGTTAGACAGGCTGACCTTGAACACCTGCCTCAGCCTCCAAAAGTGCTGGGATTATAGGCATGAGCCACTGCGCCCAGCCACTTCTCTCTTTTTCTCTATCTGATTTGAAAGACCACTACATAAAGCAATAATTATAAATCTTGAGTGATGGGCACACAATGTATAAAGATGTAATCTGTAACAACAGCAGCATGAAAGTGGGAAGGAGGACCAGAGATCATAGAAGTAAAGTTTTTGTATATCCGTGAAATGAATTTGGTGTTAACTCAGACTTGACTGTCGTAAACTAAGATGCTTCTTAATGGGAGAAGCAGGGAGGAAAGAGCACCAGAGATTCTGGTCTGCATGGTCTGTGCTGATGTCTCAGTTGTATTCATTTCCTGTTGCCATTGTAACAAATTACCATAAACTTAATGGTTTAAAATAATGCAGACTTAGGATTTTGCAGTTCTGAAGGTCAGAAGTTCAAAATAGGCTCCAGTGGACTAAAATCAAAGTATTGGCAGGTTAGATTATTTCTGGAAGATATAGATGAAAATCAGTGTTCTTGCTTTTCTCAGTTTTTAGAGGTCATCTGCTTTCCTTGACTCAGACCTCACATGACTCTGATCTCTGCTTCCATCTTCACATCTTCTCTCGCTCTTAACTGCCTGCCTCCGTCTTATAAGAACCCTTATGATTTCAGTTAATACCCACCACGTGATCAGGATAACCTCCCCATCACAAGATCCTTACCCGAAACACAGCTGCAAAGTCCTTTTTACCACATATCGTAATTGTCTTAATCCATTCGTGCTGTTACAACAAACTATCATCAGCTGAGTGCTTGTAAAAAATAAAATTTCAGCCAGGCGAGTGGCTCATGCCTATAATCCCAACACTTTGGGAGGCTGAGGTGGGCAAATCATTTGAGGCCAGGAGTTTGAGACCAGCCTGGCTATCACGGCAAAATCCTGTCTCTACTAAAAGTACAAAAATTAGCCAAGCATGGTGGCACATACCTATAGTTCCAGCTACTCAGGACGCTGAGGCAGGAGAATTGCCTGAATCTGGGTTGAGGGATTGGGTGGAGGGGTGCTGGCAGAGGTTGCAGTGAGCCAAGATGGTGTCACTGCTTTCCAGGCTGGGAGACAGAGCAAGACTCTTACACACACACACACACACACACACACACACACACACACACACACACACTTATTTCTCACAGTTCTGGAAGCTAGGCAGTCCAAAATCAAGGCACCTGAAGATTTGGTGTCTTCTCAGGACCCACTTTTTTGGTTCATGGACTGTGCCTTCTCCCTGCATCTTCACATGGTGGAAGAAGCAAGGTAGCTCTCTGGGGCCTGTCTGACAATGCCACAGATCCCATTCATGAGGAAAGCGTCTGCCTGAATTACCTTCCAAAGACCCCTCCTCCTGATACCATGACACTGGTGATTAGGTTTTCAAACTACAATTTTTGGGGGGAACACAGCTATTTAGACCACAGCAGTAACATATTCATAGGCTCCAGGGATGACAAAGGGGACGTCTTTGGGGACCACACCAGACACCTGTTCGATACTGAGGTGCAGCCGGGGTTTAGAATGACCCAGGCACCGACCGAGGCTGCATCGGCGGAGGCTGCATCGCGCGGGCTGGCGCAGCCACGGTGAAGATCAGCTTTCAGCCCGCCGTGGCGGGCATCAAGGGCAACAAGGCCGACAAGGCGTCGGCCGGCCCCGGCCACCGAGATCCTGCTGACACCGGCAAGGGAGGAGCCGCGCCCCCACCGTCGCTCCACGCGGGGGGCTCGGTTGGCGGCGTGTGCCACCTGCCGCTGGGCATGGTCGTTCTGCCCAGGGACCTGGTGCTCGCCTCCGTCTCCATCTGCAGACACTTCTTCCTTGCGCAGCTGGCCCGAGAGAACTTCCGCTGCGTTGTGCTGTCTGGGCACTCGCTGTCCTCCCAGGCCCGGACTCAGATGGAGCTGGAAGAGGACGTGGAAATCTACCTCAATGAGAACGACGCGCGCACCCTTGTGCCCGGGCCCCAGTTTGGTGGCGGTGACATCATCCATGATTTCCAGCGGGGTCTGACCGCCGGCCACGACAGCTCCCTGGACCAGGGCTACGACATCGAGCCCAGCACCACTCTCGTACTGTCCCCTCGCAACTCCTGGGAGCTCCTCGTGAACGTCAAGACAGGGACCTACCTCCCGCAGACGTGCGTCATCCAGGAGGAGATGGTGGTCACGGAGCACGTCAGTGACAAGGAGGCCTGGGGTCCTTCAGCGACCATCTGTGCAACGGGAAAGACACCTACCAGCTCCGGCGCCGGGCGACGCGGGGGCGGATCGACAAGCGTGGGGCCATCCGCCACTTCGAGAACACCTTCGTGGGAGAGACGCTCATCTGCGGGGTGCTGTGAGGCCCTCTGCCCCCAGCCCCCCCGCCCTCTTCCTCTTCTTTCCAGTCGCTCTCTCCTCCTTCCCACTGCTTAGCTTGTACTTTGGACGTGTATCTATAGGGGTGATATGTCTCTCTCTTCCTCCCCAACCCTGCCCACCTCCCTGTACCAGAGCCATGAACTCTCGGGGCCCCATCTCTGCTTCCCCCCCTCCCCGGGTGTGGTGGAGGGAGAGGTGACACCACAAAACGGTTTCTGTGTCCCACTGTCTTAAAGCCAGGCCTGCCAAAGCCTGGGCCCTCAGCCACACTGGGAGTCCCAGGGGAGGGATGGGTTGGGAGAACTGCATATGTAAGCCCTGGGCAAGGGGATAGGGTTGGGGGGCTGGCACAGGCTTCAGAAGTATTTGCACAATTAGAAAAGTCCCCAAAAGCTTTTTCCTTGGAGGGTACACTTCCTTCACTGTCCTTATTGCTAGGCCTGGGGCTTGAGCTGAGGATGGGATGATGTGCCCAGGGACGGACCCACCAGAGCACAAGGGAAGGTGGCTCCCTGGGGGGCATCCCCAGGACTCCCCTCAGTGCCTTCAGCCCACCAGCAGGACCTGGAGTTTGGGGAGTAGGGATGAGTCAGTCAAGCACAATTGTTCTCTGAGTGGAACCAAAGAAGCAAGGAGCTGGGGCCCCCAGCCCTGGCCCCCCAGGAGCACAAGCGGGGTCCCCACAGCCAAGGCAGTGGGGTTGGCTGTTGAGGAATGGGCAGGCAAGGTCACCGCTTAGTCCTGTCCACGGGCGATGAGCTGTGGGTTCTGCTGAGTGGGTGGAGCTCACTGCTTTCTCCCAGCTTGGAGCCATTTTGAAAGCTAATGCAGAGGGAAAGGGAGGGCCACCTGGTACTTGTCTACCCTGCCTCCTCTGTTCTGAAACTCCAACCCCCTCAGCTTGGGGGAATGCACCTTTTTCCTTTTCCTTCTCACTTTTGCATGTTTTTACTGATCATTCAATATGCTAACCATTCTCAGCCCTGAGCCTTGGAGAGGAGGGCTGTGAGCCTTCGGTCAGTCTCTGGGGATGAAACTTACATGCTTTGTATATTTTCTCAATTAGATCTCTTTTCAGAAGTGTCTGTAGAACAATAAAAATCTTTTACTTCTGAAGAAAAAAAAAAAAAGAAAAAAAAAAGAATGACCCAGGCAGAGTCTGGGATGCTCAAACCTAACAGATTCTTCAAGGCTCCAGGGACTTCATAAGCCTGACCACACCCACTCCAGACTTCCAGAATCAGGATCTCTGGGGGTGCTGCCTGGGACTGTCACTTTGTAAAGTTCTCTCACATGATTCTTATGTGCCCGGGGTTGTAAACCCTCTCAGAGGAGCCATCAGCAGTCTGTACAGCCCAACGCACCACAAAGTCCCCTGAGAAGTTTCAAGAATCCCTGGACACTTGGTGACATTCAGAAGCCAGGGTTCCAGGCAGACCTGCACCTGCTCCTTCAGGCATATCTTTTTGGCAGAACTTCTCAGGTAATTCTGATGCCCACAAAGGATGACCGGTTGCCCTGTGGAGCGCAGCGCTGGCCTGCAGATGGATCTAAGCAGCCCCATCAGACCAGGCTGTTTATATGGTGAGTGAGGCATGTGGCCAAAGAGACAGCACGTGTGTAAAGGCTTTGCTTTGGGGTGAGCTCTTAAAGGAAACGATTTCTTTCAGAGCCAGACTCAAGACACCTGGCAGGGAACCGTTTGAAGATCAGCATATACTTGGCCCTTGGGAAAAGATATGGAGCCTCCAAAGATGGAGATGTATCTGCAGGACTTAATTGTTGAAGAATCACTAAGATCCTCTCTAATCTATTTCAAAATAATATCAGCTAGTGTTGCTGTAATTGATGCTACTAGAGGAAAAGTTACATGAAAGGGAATATATCTTAGCATGACAAAAATGCAAAATTAAAGTGTGAAGTTAATTCCTTTTTTTTTTTTTTAATGGAGTCTTGCTGTCTCCAGGCTGGAGTGCAGGGGCACGATCTCAGCTCACTGCAACCTCTGTCTCCTAGGTTCAAGCGATTCTCCTGCGTCAGCCTCCTGCGAGATAGGACTACAGGTGCATGACATCACACCTGGCTAACTTTTTGTATTTCAGTAGAGACGGAGTTTCATCATAGCCAAGATGATCTTGATCTCCTGACCTTATGATCCGCCCGCCTTGGCCTCCCAAAGTGCTGAGATTACAGGCGTGAGCCATCACGCCCAGCCAGTGCCATTTTAAAAGTTCAGAATCACAATAAAAAAGAATGTAAAACTTATTTTAAAAATTAGAGATAGAAAAAACTCTGAAGACATCTTGTAAAATAGGAAACCTGCCTCACAAAGCTATGTGGTAGATTCTCAAACTTCCTTTATTGTATCTGAAAATGGCAACATGGCTCCTTGGCCAGTGTATTCATACTGAGGTATAGTCAAGACCAATGAGGGATATGCAAGTTAACCATTCAGATTATTACAAGCAAAGGGCAAACAATGTGTCTGTCATTTAAAAAATTAGAATTTACCAAGATAAACAGGGAAAACTATATTTTAAAGATCATCTGCTTATTTTCACATTTTTGAGTTGGATATGTGAAATGTACAATTAATTATCATCACAAAAAGTTGACTAAGACACTCAAAACTGAAAGCCCTAAAATATCTAGAGGAAAAAAAAAAGAAACTAACATGGTTCTTAAGTCACAGCTGTAAGCAAACACTCACAGATTTGTCTCTTGCAGCCTGGCGTATCAGCCATGTCTAAACACCACTGAACTTGATTCTCGCTTTTCCTGTAGACAAGTAGCAGCATACGACTGTCTCGACAACATTCCCGACCTGTAAATCTTCAAAGCAGCAATGCTCTACTACGAAAGGAAAAAAGACCAAGACCACAAGTAATCCATCTTCAAATTGTCACTCTAATCCCTTCTCTGAGTGTCAGATTAAAGGTTGCTGCTGTCTGGAGGTCTATGGCTTCAAATTAGGGATGAGATCACCAAAAAAGCTTAAATTCAAACTTCAGATTTCTGGCTTCACCATGCTCCTTGGTGAAAAAAATAAGTAGTTGCCCATTAGACATGCTATCAAGAATAAGAATGGATCCAGTGTGTATGTAAGATATCAATAATAAGATATCATTGATAATATTACAGGACACTCGTATCCAGTGGTGGTTAAAAATCCAGCCTGGCCTTACAGTAGACATTGAGCTACGTGTCAAGGTCAGTGATCAAGTTCAAGGGAGGCAAGCTCTGGCTCCCCATCCAAATCCAACACAGCCTACTTGTGTACAGTCACAGCCTACTTGTGTACAGTCTGTTAGCCAAGATGGTCTCTGGATTTTCAGTGAACAAAAACACATGAAAAGAACAAATATACTTTATGATGAGTGAAAAATAAATGACATTCGAATTTCAGTATCCTTAAAGTTTTGTTGCAACTCAGCCATGTTTATTTCTTTGCGGATTATCTACGGCTGGTTTCAGGCTGTAAGGACAGAGTTGAGCAGTTATGACAGAGACCACATGGCTTACAAACTTGCAGATATTTGCTATCTGAGCATTTACAGAAAAATATTGCTTGACCCCTGTTATAGACCATGGGCCTCAACCCTGGCTGGAAAATGCAATCATTCGGAGAGTGTTTAAAAGAACTGATAGTAGGCCTTTCAGAGAAAGTTTTATACGAATTGGTCAGTTTTGATCTGGGAGCCCATGAAAGTTCATCGGTTGCCCTGCGGAGGGCAGCACCGGCCTGCAGGTAGATCTAAGCAACCACAGCAGCCCAGGCTGCTTGTCTGGAGAACCAGATGATTAAGTGTGACTTCAAGTTGTCCAACCTTCTCCTTGATCTTCTTCCTTTGACTTCTGAATATTTCCTTTGTGGGATTCTTACTACAACAATGCCTTTCCAGGGAACACCCTTTGCTGCCCACTCTGCTCCTGTAGTTGTGCAAAAATGTGCACACTCAAAACACATCCTCTCTCAAACATGTACATGTGCACACACACATACATACATGTGCACATATAAACATACAAACGCACTTGCACATATATTTACACACACACTCCTTGCGTGATCTTTGGAGCTCAAAAAAGTGGAAAGAGGATTCTATGAAATTAAGAGTTTCTTATCCAAATTATGCACATCTTCTTCCCCTCATTGAATCCTCCTGGACCCTTGAGTTTAAAAAATAAACAGTTGTTCTTTCACCCAGATCATATTTTAAGATCTAAAGCCAGGGTGGACAATCTTTTGGCTTCCCTGAACCACATTTAAAGAAGAATTGTCTTGGGCCACACATAAAATACACTAACACAGCTGATCAGCTAAAAAAAAAAATCACAAAAGAATTTCATAATGTTTTAAGAAAGTTTATAAATTTGTGTTGGGCCACATTCAATGTCAGACAAGCTCGGTCTAAGGTTGTTTTGTTTCTTCCGCATTTGAACCCTTAGGGGGCAGTGGAAACTCACAGTTGAAACGCTTCTCTTTAAATGAGTGGTTTGTGGTGTGTGTTGTGTTGTGTGTGTGTTGTGTGTAGTGCAGTATGTGGTGTGTGCGTGTGTGTGCTGTTGTTTTGGTGTGTGTGTGGTACCCATATATATGGTGCGGTGCCCATGATGTATGTGGTATGTGTGTTGTTTGTGTGGTATACGGTGGATGTATCTGGTGTGGTGTGTGCGTGATGTGATGTGTTTGATGTGTGTTGTGTGCAAATGTGTATGTGTATGTATGTATATGTATACACCACATAGATACTTGCACACAACAGTGTGTGTCATGGTGTGGTGTGTGTGGTTTGTTGTGTGTGTGTGGGGTGTGGTTTGTGTGTGTGGTGTGGTGTGGTGTATGATGGTATGTGATGTGTATGTGGTGTGTGGGGTATAGGGTGTGTATATGGTGTGTGTTGCGCTGTGGTGTGTGTGTGGTGTGATGTGGTGCGATGTGGAGTATGTGTGATGTGTGTGGTACAGGTAAGGGGGTGTGTGGTGTTATACGATATGTGTGATGTGATGTGTGTGGTTCACGTATGCGGGTGTGTAGCATGATGTGGACTGTGTGTGTGATGTGTGGTGTGATGTGGCGTGTGTGGTGCATGTACATGGGGTGTGTGGTGTGAAGTGGTATATGAGTGTAATGTGATGTGGGATGTGTGTGGTGTGATGTGAGGTGTGTGTGTTGTGATGTGATGTGTGCTGTGATGTGGTGTGTGTGTGAAGCACAGGTGTTCCACAGACACCACAGTGAGGAGAGGAGTGGCTGGGTTAGGATAGGAGGCAGTGTCTGCCCGGCTTGGGTACACAGGTGAGAACAGCAGGCTCAGCCCTCAGTGAGTCTGGACTCTGGTTCTCAGCAACAGATTAAGAGGCCAGAACTCTGGGCAGTGACAGTTGCCTGGCATCATTGCCACCCCGCCTTTCACTTCGAACCTTCCCATCTGGGTCACCATCAAATGGAGAGGAGCTAGGCTGAGTGTGTTTTCTATGGACGCTCCTTGCAGGGCTGGAGGGCATTTTCCTTTCTCCTTTAAGCTCCTGTGCTTCCTGTCATTGTCACCAGCCAGGGAGAAAGCAGTGCATCTTGCCTTTTGCTTTTTTTTGTTCAGTTGCAGTCTTTCTCTGTCTCCCAGGCTGGAATGTAGTGGCGCAATCTTGGCTCACTGCAACCTCCACCTCCCAGGTTTAAGCAATTTTCTGCCTCAGCCTCCCGAGTAGCTGGGATTACAGGCACGCGCCGCTGCGCCCAGCTAATTTTTTTGTATTTTTAGTACAGAAGGGGTTTCACTATCTTGGCCAGGCTGGTCTCGAACTCCTGACCTCGAGATCCATCTGCCTTAGCCTCTCAAAGTGCTGGGATTACAGGCGTGAGCCACCGTGCCCGGCCCATGTCTTGTCTTTTAAGTCTGTTTTTATGAACCCCCACTGTTTGCAGAAAGCTACCTGAGTGTGTGGTGCTGCTCTCCCCTCTGTCACCTGTGGACAGGTGAGCGTGCTGCCACGCTCTTTCAGGGTTCCACTGCCAGCTGCCCTGATGTAACCTCTCTGCTGGTGGTAGGGGTAATTATGACTGTGCTGATCTTCTTTGGAAAGGACAATGGAAAAATCTGGCCCCAATCCTTTAGCCTGGGCCATCTGATAAGAAGGTTCTGGGAGAGGTTGATAATGACGTTCTTCCAAGTATAAACGTGATTTGGTTCACAGACAAACAAAGCTTTGGAAGAAAGGAAGGGTACATTCACACCTGGGTGCCCTCGTGGCCTGGAGGGGTTCCAGCACCCAGAGCACACTTTGCTTGCTGCTGTGTGGGTCTCTGGGAGCCCCACTTCCCCCTCTGTAAAATGGCCACGTTGCCTCACCTACTCCAAGAGCATTAGGAGAATTAAATGAGATCATGTGTCTGGGAAGGCTTTGTAAGCTAAAGCCATGGGCGTGGCGTCTGCTACTGCCGCTGCCGGCAAGGACAGTGTTTTCTGGAAATTGCTGCTGCTCCTGCATCCCCGCATCTGGGCTGATGCCTGCTCTTTCCTCCTCGCCTTCCAATAGCCCCTCAGAGCTCAGCCTGCACCCCAGGGGATCTCGCATTTCTGTCAGTTGGAGGGCACAGCGCATGAGCTCCCAGCCCCACCAGCCCCCCATGCCAACCCCCTCCTCAACCCCCTTGTCCAGGCTTGCAGGAGTTATTCTGAAGGCTCCTGGCTGCTGGCGTGGCCCCTTGGCCTGTGGAAAGTGAGACAGCACAACTCATGGCAGCTCTGCAGAGCTGGGGTGTCAACACTGAACTGCTCTGATGGGAACACTGAGAAACTTGCCTCTGGGTGGCCTCTTGGTTCCATCTCTGGTGTGCATTTGTTTATTTCAGAGCCAGAGAGACAGCAAGTGCTGTGTTCGTTCACCCACATTCTGGGCCTGGGCACACTGTACCAATGTTACCCTTTACCTCGGAACAAGCCTGCTGGTGCCAGTGCTCCTTTGGTTCAGCCCTGGGGACGCAGGATGTCCCTATTAGCTGGTCACAGAGCCAAGGATTGAAAGAGGGAGCTGCCTTACCCTGCAATGGCCCTTGGCTGCTCCCAGGTGAATCTGACCTTTGTCCTTGATTATTTGTGTCACGGTCTATACATATCCGGTTTCTTCTTACTCCAGGGTCAGGCTGCAGGTGAGATGCTGTGGCTTGGACTCATATAGATACACTGAATATGTTTATTAGACTCTAGGGACTATTTATCATGAAAGGGAACTTGTTCTCCCAGAAAGGCAGCTCTTGACTTCTCACTGCCCTCCCAGGGCTGACAGGCTTGCCAAGACATTCAAGTCCTCTGCCAGGGTTTCTTTTCAAGAGAGACACCTGTCTACAGAACTGTGGTTGCTCAACTTCTCCACCCTGTCAGGAGCCAAAGAGCAGTTGCCATAACTTCAAGTTCGGGAGACCATCAAGGCATCTAGACTTCTGGAAAAATTCCCTGGGTATGCATCGCTGGAGGGATTCACATCTTCTCCAAGGTGCTGTCTTCAACTATACAACTCTCAAGTGCAGGCCATGCCATCTCCCCTGCTCAACCAAGGAAAAGCAATCATCTGGAAGGCACTGGACCTGCCTAGAGTCACGGCTGATATAAAATGAGGTGCAGGAGAATTTCACTCCTCTGACGTGTCTTACCTGGGGTGTAGGTAACTGTGTGGCCCCAATGCACACACAGGCCAGTTTGTAAATGGTGTGAGCTCTTTCGGACAAATCACAATGAACTTGTTTGCATATTGAACAGAAAAAGATAGTTTTTTTTCCCTCTTGTTCAGCTTTTCCCCCCATACATTCGAACAGTAATAAGATATGAATAAAGATGGTGTTTGTGTGACCTAACTCCAGCAAACAAACTCAAGCAAAGGTGGGAAAGATGGGCAGATGTACCCTGAGCTTGGCAGCTGATCAATTGCTGCCTTCTCCAGGGCTGCTCCAGGATGTCCTCTGATGCAGCGAGGAGCAGCGTCCTGAGTCACAGATCCCCTGGGGGCCTTGCATCTACCCAGGGCTTGGAGGGCATCTGCAGGTTTGGCTTTGTCTGAGATCTCCCTCTTCGATATTAAACAGGCTCCACACAAGAAAATCAACAGTGTGCAGGTTGTAGTCCTCACTGTAACTAATAATTGCTACCAAAACAGAGAGAGGTGTCAGTGCCAACTTTCCTGAGAGTTTACTAAGATCAGAAGTGTCTTTGTACAACACCTCTCTGTGAGTGTCCATAGGCAGGACAGAGCTGGGCAGGAGGAGGACCTCAGGGCAGGTGCTGGGTAGCACCTGTCAGACTTGCGTCTCAGCAGCGACAGAGCGGCAGCTGGTGCAGTTTACTGTCGCAGGCAGAGAGGAGCTGTTCACGGCCGCTAGCTTAGTAATTTGTAGATAATGAGCTCCTGGTAGAAGCCTGCGGGTTTCAGAGCATATGCTCCAACAGATGGGCTGGCCTCGGCAAGGGTGGGGGTGCACTTGGACCTGTCAGTCACTGGCTTCCAGCTTCTGGGAGGGAAGAAGCCTGGCAGAAGGCAAGGTTAGCCACAGAAGCACATTTCCACACAGGCTGGACATGGCCCACGTGATCCCTTCACCTTGTAGGCACCTGTGGAGCCGCCTGCCTTCAGATCAGGCCCAAGTCATTACATGAGGGGCAAACTCTTAGCTAGATGTGTGGTTCTCCAAGTGGGTCCCCAGATGGGCAGCAGCCCCAGGAAACCTGTCAGATACCGCTCCAAGTCTGGTGGGTGGGAAACTCAGGTAGGTCCCTCAATATGTGTTGGAACAAACCTCTCAGAGGATTCCTGGGTGAGCTGAGGTTTGAGAAGCACTGAACAAGCTCATTATCCCCATTAGGACCAGAAGAGTGGGGTCTCCTCCTTTCCATCCTGACGTCTCAGGCTCAGTGTATTGTCGGACACGAAATGTGATCCAAGTGGAATTCTTGGAGGGGCTGTAGAAGGAAGGGGACTCTGCAAAATAATTTCAGCTTCTCTCCTCAAACTTGTTTCAGATTGAAACACTATTAAATCCCAGAGAGAGAACACCTGGCAGGGAGGGTATTCTCCACACTCCTCAGGAGCGGGACCAGCGTCTGCCCCTGCAAAACCCCTAGAAGAGCAAACTCTGGAGAGAAATAAAGGACTAATTTCAGCTCAGTCTTGAATTTGCGAATATTCCGTTTATTAATAAAACAAGATTAAGCTTGCAGTGCTATGGATCTTGCCAATTAAAAAAGCGGAGCAAAGAAAAAAAAACCAGAAAACAAAACAAACAAAAACGCAAATAGTTGCTGAAGAAATCGTTGCAGAATCAGTGCTCTAGGTTTGATTGGTGAGGCTGTCATCAGCAACCCCTGCAGCAGCATCAGAGTCCTACAGAGGCCGCTGCAGAGGCTGCAGGCCATTTTCAGGCACAGACTCCAAAAGACCCAATGGAGACCCCGAGCCAACCCAGAGTAGGAGTCTCCTGCTACCACCCACCCCCAACAAGCCCATCGCAGGCAGAGGACATGCCCACTGCCTTGGAAGTCGAGAGAGAGAGACAAGAATGACATGGTACTCTATGCCAATTGGCTTTTATTAGGTGAAGTGTTTCTCCAAGTCACTTATGCTGACTGGGCTTTTAGTTTCTTCGCCTGTAAAATGGAGCTATTAATGCCACTTTCAAATACATTTTGCAGGTGTTAAACGAGACATGCTGCAGACTGATGCCGTGGTTTTGAGAATGTGGATTGCCACCCATTAGTGGAAAGGAAAATCAATCCAGTAGGTCTTGGTTCTGATTGATTTTTTGTTGTTGATTCTAAATGATTTACTGGGGATTCGTATTTAAATCTTCTGAGTCATATTTGATATTAACTTTGTTATAGTTTTTCTTTATCATATATAGGGAGGATGAGCGTTTCATGAAACTTTTGTTTCATTTGTACCTCATACACAAATTTACTTCTTACTTGCAGTTGTAGACCAAAAAAATGAAAAAATGTTGTATTAGGTGGTCAACAAATATTTTTCTCTTTCCTCCTTCCTTCTTCATCCTTTCATCTGTCCCTCCGAAAGGCAAGGTGACCACCTCTGTCCCTCTGCATCAGTGTTAACGGTGGATACAGTGACACGGAGGGAGGAGTCCTCTTCATTGGGCCAGGGTGTAGATCGTCACCTTGGCATGTGGCTGGGCTGCTTCTTGGCTGTTTGGAAGGGAAGTCGTGGGTCAGCACACCACATGCACCCAGCCTGTGGCTGGTGGGACCACAGGGGGTCCCAGAGCAAGGAACTGGGAGTGCTAGTCGGCAGCTTATGGATAACGAAGAGGAAATGGAGTACCAACCCTACTTACTTTCTTGCCATGCAGGTAATTAGAAAAGAGTCCAAAACTCAGAGGACATCAGGAGGTAGTGTTGTGTGCGTGTGTGCATGCGTGTGTGTGTGAGTGTGTGGAGAGAGAGAGAGACATGTGAGAGGTGTGAGTGTATATGAAGGAGGCCAGGGAATTCTTAGCTAGGGCTGCATGGGGAATTCTCACCTAGTGCTACATCACCTGTCTCAGTGTTTGAAGAAAAAGCAAATATGAGTGGCCTGAATAGATAAACAATGGAATGGATGGCTGAATGACAGTCAGAGATGAAGGGTCACTGGGCTGCAGGGACAACAGCCCATCTAATTAACTGAAGTCAACCCTGTGTTGCCAACACTCTCAGAAATAGTGATTGCCCCTGGGTGGTGGCTTCTGCCCCTCCGCCAACTCCAGGCCTGCACAGCTGGGGACACAGGTCCAGCTGTCACAGCACACTGGCCCTCATTCCACTGAACAATGACCTTGACTCCTGGGAGCAGGAACCACAAAGATTTAATACATGTTCTGCCCTCCTCTTGGTGGGCCGGCAGTCATCCAGCGTGGACACACTGCCGGAGCTGCCACTCTTTCCCTTCACTTGCAGGGAAGTTGTCCCTCCCCTTTTGGTGCAGTGGAGTCAGCTGGGCTTGGAGCCATGGAACAGACCATGATCATTTGGGCAGAAGCTCCCTCCCTGCATCTCCACTGCTGCCCCATGGTGCAACTCCCCAGGCCTTATTCCTAAGAACTAAGACCATCTATCTGGCCTGGGATGCTGGAAGGGAAGCCTGCTTTCCAGAGAGTGCAGCAGGTGCCTGACGTTGGCCAGCTCCCCTGGGCTGGGCCACAGGGCAGGACAGCATCCAGGTGAGCAGCTGACCACTGTTTCTATAGCCCCTTGCTCGCAGCTCAGGGCAAGCTGTGTTTTAGGACTTCTGCGGAAACCTAGCATCTTGAAGACGGTGGCCGAAGACCTGCTAAGATGTTCCTCCCCACTCCAGGGTGATGCTTTTCAGGAGTTTGGTTTCTCCCTTTATGGTTTCTTCCAGAAGCCTGTGGGAGGCAGGATGTCTAGACGGAGGGGGAAATACATATCATGTTTTCCTTTTCTTTTGATGCTTTTTTTTTTTTGGTAGTTGGGGTTCAAAAGAAATAAACTGATGTTTATATGAAGACAAAATATCTTACCCAACACATTTTCATTGCAAAGGCATTCTGAGAAATATTTTGGGGAGAAGTCTACTAAACTGTGATAGACTTACATTAAACATTTTCAAAATGATCTGAATAAGTTAGAGTCACATTTTAGAACTTCATTTTCTTTTTCTCATCCCATCAGAGTGTACGTTAGCTAAACTGGCAATTGACTTAGACTTTGAAATAGGAGTTAAGCTAAAGGCAAACTTTGTTTTCAGGGCTGCAGGGGACACACTGATATTACGACTACTTTCTGAAACGTCATTGTCAAAATCCCTTCAGTTTTAACAGTTAGCTCCACTTTTTTTCTTAAAAAATAAATCTCAATTTTTCTGTATGGCACCCAAGAACGAACACTTTATTGTGAATTCATCCATTCAAAAAATATGAATGGAATGGTGCTAATCCTTGTAATTCCAGCAACCTCCCTCATTAGCAGTGTGATGAAAACATTAGGACACAGGCTTACAACTTTGGTGGCACATCAGAACCACCTAGAAAGCCACATAAAATTCCCAGTGTTTAGGCAAACTTACTTCTAGGTATTGCCACATATATATATATATATATATATATATATATATATATATGTGTGTGTGTGTGTGTGTGTGTGTGTATATATGTGTATATATATATGTATATATATGTGTATATATATATATATATATGTATATATATGTGATCTTTTTTTGAGATGGAGTTTTGCTCTTGTTGGCCAGGTTGAAGTGCAATGTCACAATCTTTGCCCACTGCAATCTCTGTCTTCTGGGTTCAAGTGATTCTCCTGCCCCAGCCTCCTAAGTAGCTGGGATTATAGGCACCCGCCACCACGGCTGGCTAATTTTTGTATTTTTAATACAGACAGGGTTTCACTACCATTGGCCAGGCTGGTCTCGAACTCTTGACCTCAGGTGATTTGCCCGCTTCGGCCTCCCAAAGTGCTGGGATTACAGGCATGAGCCACTGCACCCAGCCTGCCCTAAATAATTGAAAGTAGGGACTTGAACACATATTTGTATACCCATGTTCATAGCAGCATTATTTACAGTGAACAAAAGGTGAAAACAACTCATGTATCCATAGATTGATGAATGGATAAACAAAATGTGGTCTGTCCATACCATGAAATGTTATTCAACCTTAAAAAGGAAGGAAATTCTGACACATCCTACAACATGGATGATGCTTGAGGACATTATGCTAAATGAAATAAGACAGTCAAAAAGAGACAAATATTTTATGATTCTACTCATATGAGACACCTAGAGCAATCAAATTTATAGAGACAGAAAGTATAATGAAGGTTGTCAGGGTCTATGGGAAGAGGAGGATCAGGATTTGTTGTTTAATGGGTATAGAGTTTCCAAGGGGTATAGAGCAACTGTTCTGGAGACGGATTGTGATGATAGTTGCACAACAATGTGAATGCACTTAATGTCACTGAACTGTACAACTAAAAATAGTTAAAATGGCAAATTTCATGTGATGTTTATTTTACCACAATTATAAAAAATCTTAATGTTTAGTTCCTACTCCAGATCAATTTGATTGCTAGAAACAGATCCCAGGTACCAGGCTCCAATGTGCAGCCCAGATGGGGAGCTAGTGCCTCAGGTGATTTCATGGCTACCAGCGGTCGGCAGGTTTCCGTGGGGCTCCAGTGGAGTTGCGGAGGCTTGCCTTGAAGAAGCTGATATGCTGCAAATATGTAAAAAGGAGGAATTCCAACCAGTTCTCCAGATTACTTGTGGAAGTATTAAGGTCATCTTTGGGGATCTACTTCTGAATTTACATAGATATTCATCCTCAGTTACTCATACTCACTTGATTTAATGAATGTGTGTGGAGAACCGTGATGTTCCTACAAAGACCCCTGCCTGCATCCTAGTCAGGGAGACAGACAGAGTTTAATATCTATGCAAAATTTATACAGTACACTAGAAGGTGGTAACTTTAATGAAAAACAATGAGCAAGTTAAAGGGAATTGGGAATGGGAAGATGGGATGGTAGAATGAGGCAGTTATTTGGAAGTTATTATTTTTAAAGGGTCTATTTGACTGGGTACCGTAAAGCTAAAGAAAAGAGATTTTATTTACATAAGGACTGTACTCCAGTGGATACATCTGTTTCTCACAGCAGTAGAAATTAGCAATGATGAAAAGACTTTACCTGTGTTCTAGAATTAAACAGATCAGTAAATAAATTACCGATGATGAGATCCAGGATTCTCACCCACAGATAAAGAAGTTACAAGTAAGCAAGAGGGAAAAAAACACTAGAATAAACCCTATTCTTCTGGATTACAGTTGGAGATATCAAAATGAATTCTGTTTCTTTTAATGTGTCTACAAATGAATATACATAAATAAATATATATGTATGTTTACATATGGGTTAATATACATACACTTTTTTTTTGTATTTCTGCCTGCTGAGAGGACTTAGAAACTGTGACATCTTAGTAGCAATAAGCACACAGCAGCACCTAGAATTTGGTGTCTAAAATCATTCTCCAGTTAAAAGAACCAGGGCTCCATAGACAATGTCTGATGCTAGGGCTGGAGAAGGGAAAATGGAAGGTGAGCTTGGAGCCTCTTATTGTGCCAGAAAGTGAGCACGTGATTTAAAACAGTTGGAGGTTGGAGGTGGACATAGGAGTATCTCAAAAAAAACAAACCTGAAGGCGCTACCAATGGTCAGAGCTGCAACAATTTCAGCAAGAAAAAGAAATGATTATTGTGTTTGTTTGTAACTCAAAGAATAAAATAAACAGCCATGAGTTTATGTTGATATAAATAAATTATTGACTACATAAATAAGGTGGGAGAGAAGAAACAAATTTTTCCTACAGAATAATTCCAATTAATAAATGTAAAAGGACTGAGAGAAACGGAAATCACCATGAGGATCCCACAGCAATAATTGGTACAGGCAAGGCCCCCTGATGAATGCTTGATATTTCCACAGTCTCAAAGTATTTACCCCCAAATATTTCCTAATTACTGTGGTAGTTTAAAAATATCTCCACAAATTCTTTAGCACCCTTCCTTTCTGGAATTGAAACTTAGTTGCCCTCCCCTAAGGAACAAAGCACGGAAAGAGAAAAATAGTGACTTTGCCTTGGAGAAATCTGGCTGACACCACCTTGACCAAGTGATGAGGGTGAACAGGCAAACAAGTGAAGGGGTGAACGTGATACCAACATCACAGGTGGTTGATATCATGCCTGACTTCATCTATGATGAGATGAGACAGACACAGACCCCCTATGGAATTATCCCTCAAGATTCATGACTCCTGTGGCACCAAGAGAAAACAATAGACAAGCTGAATTTGGGAGAAATTCTGCAAAATACTTGACCAGTATTATTCAAAAGTATCAAGGTCATAAAAAACGACGAGGAACTGTCACTGATTAGAAGCGACTAAAGAGACATGATGACTCAACGTGGCGTAATATTCTGGATGGGATCCCGGAACAGGAAAAGGTCAGAGTGAAAATCTGGTGAAATCTGAATAGTCTGCAGTTCACTGAACTGTGTTGTACCCATGATGAGTGCACCATGGTTTTGTGAGATGCTGCTCCACACTTTCTTGTAACCCCTTCTTAAATTTGAAATTATTTTGAAACAAAAAAGCAACATAAAAAGAGAAGGAACCACTGGCCTTGCAGAGGTTTTGACAAGTAATAAAAAAGTAATTGCCTGCATGAGGCTGGACTTCCACATGGGAAAACCCAAAGGCTAGTTCCAGATGCTCCTCTGTGAGACCAGGACGACCTGACCTTTTCTGTGTGGCTCTGTGACAAAGGCTGACAACTGTCTCTCTGGTAGTAGGTGAGAGGAAATGAAGGTGGAGTGACAGGTTTCTCTCAACCTCAAAGCTGAATCATGGCTGGACTATGGCCCCCTCCACAGCGGTGAGTTCCAACAGGACAAATGCAATCTGTTGACATTTTCTCTGCTGGAAAAGATTCAGGTCCAACTGGAGGCACCTGTCAACTTGAGCTGATTACAGATCAACACAGGAGGGTTGTGGACTCCTGAAACTGCTGTTGGGGTCTTCAGTTTAGTCTTGGTGTCTTCAGGTTTATTCCCCTCTGATTTGATCTCCGTATGTCAGGCAAAGCAATTCATCCACAGCAAGGAGCAGATGCACCCTGCCGGCTGATAGAGCGACTCCCTCACTCATCAAGATAAGAATCAAACTGCAGGAGAGGACTGCTGTCATCTTGACATAAGCATTGTTTTAAGTTTGACACTCAGTTTTATCTATATGAATTTCATGTAGAAATAACTTTGTAGAAGAATACAGGGGCAGAGGAAGGGCAATCAGGATTGGGGGAGGGAAGAAACAGCTCTGATGACCTGGAAAAAGATCCACTAGTGATTCTAGGATTTATCAAGATTTCCTCTTTTCTCTTCCTCCCCAAGATATTACTGAGTGAGTGGTTGTATGAATTGAGTCCATGCAACGTGTACACAGTCATTGATATCATATCTGAAATGGAAAGAACACAGGAACACAGGAGACCTGGTTCTAGCTTGAGCTTTACTGCAAACTGTGTCTCTGGATAAAGCCCTCAACCTTTCTAGGTCTCCTTTTCTCACCTGTTAGCCAGCAGAGTTGAACAATGGTAAGTTCTGGGGATTTTATCCTGGTATTTCATGTATAATTTTAGGAACCAGCTATGGGACTCAGTGAAGTTATAAGTAGAAAATTACTGAGTATTACAGACACCATCTAGCCCATTCTATGTAAACTGGTTCACATGCACTGCACACTACACACAAAACAGAGGTGAGTTAATGCAAGCACTCTCTTTAGAATTTCTCTGAAATCCCAGATGAAAGTTAGCAGGACATTTATAAAATATTTTCATATGATGCTAACAGCCTTCCCTCTCTCCCTCCCTCCCTTCCTTCCTCTTTCTTCTTTCTTCTCTTTCTTTCTTTCTTTCTTTCTTTCTTTCTTTCTTTCTTTCTTTCTTTCTTTCTTTCTTTCTTTC
>NW_022437058.1:1911955-1914455 GCF_009761245.1 Sapajus apella | reverse complement strand
CATATATATATACACACACACATATATATATACACACACATATATATATACACACACACATATATATATGTATATATATATTATTGCACTTTTGGTTCTGGAGTATATGTGCAGAACATGCAGGATTGTTGCATAGGTACATACATGGCAATGTGGTTTGCTGCCTCCATCCCCCCGTCACCTATATCTGGCATTTCTCCTCATGTCATCCCTCTCCGACCTCCCTACCCCCATGCTGTCCCTCCCCTATTCCCCTACAACAGACCCCAGTGTGTGATGCTCCCTCCCTGTGTCCATGTGTTCTCATTGTTCAACACCCACCTATAAGTAAGAACATTCAGTGTTTGTTTTTCTGTTCTTGTGTCAGTTTACTGAGAAAGATGGTTTCCAGATTCATCCATGTCCCTACAAAGGATACGAACTCGTCATTTTTTATGGCTGCATAGTATTCCATGGTCCTTCATCATTTTAATCCTAAATAATAACAAATGCATGGATTCACTTTGGAAGAAAGCCTCAAATTTTATAGCGAAAAAAATCCAAATATACAATCAGTAGGCATTCTTATATGTACCCTCAGCAAACCATTCCAGATTAACTAAAATAATATTGTGGCTTAAATTTATAAATAATTTGATTATTATGTGAATGTTTTCCTGCAACAAAAATAAACTGAGGTATCAAAATGGATGTACATTTTCTCATCAACAATCTGAGAGCTATTTTGAAAATGAGTTACATACAACTCACTGTACTTGCCATACACAACTGTACTTGCTCCAAATAGTCCCCTCGATTACCGCTTGTTCTGTAATCCAAATTGCTCAGTCACCATCTGTCAGCATTGAGGTGGCTAGTTGAGGTTATAAAACAGCAGGAGGCAGGACAGTGCTTAAGGTCTTCAGAATCACTGGGCAAGGTGACTCATGCCTGTAGTCTGAGTACTTTGGGAGGCTGAGGTGGGTGGTTCAATTGAGGTCAGGAGTTCAAGACCAGCCTGACCAACATGGTGAAACCTCATCTCTACAAAAATACAAAAAATAGCTGGGTATGGTGTCATGCACCTGTAATCCCAGCTACTTGGGAGGCTGTGGCAGAAAAATTGCTTGAATTCGGGAGATGGAAGTTGCAGTGAGCTGAGATTGTGCCATTGCACTCTAGCCTGGGGGACAGAGCAAGATTACCTCTCAAAAAAAAACCAGAACTTCCAACCCCAAACCCACACCCAAAACACATTATTTTATTTCTAGTCTTCCTAATAAGTCTCAGATATTTATCATACTGCATGGTCTAAAATCATTCTCACAGCTGCCCCATCTCCTTGCAAAAGAAATGTAACCAGAGACTGGCATTCTGCACTTGATCCTCAAGAATCCCGTAAGAAAATGGGTACTACCTTTCCACATTTAGATTGATGCTTCTATCTGTTTGATTTCTCTTCACAAATGCTACTTCTCACCACACTCCTTCCTCCATATTTGACACATATTTCTTATACTTCAAGAGGCAGTTCAATATTCAGTTCTAGGAAAAATGTTCATGGTTCTATTATCTCATTCTAAGTTAGGATTTTTCTCATGTGCTTATATAAGGTGTGGTGCTTACCCCTATCTCAATACTTAACATATCATTTTGGAACTGGCTATTTATTTTACCCACTAATTTCAGTGGAAGTCCAAAGACAGATCATTTATTTCTGGAACTTGATGTGTAAATACCTCTGAGCGCGGACTGAAAGCCTCATGAAGGCAGTCACGCTGAGCACCCTGCAGTATCCCTACACCTTGTCTATCCCTTGGCACATGCCAGACACAGAACATGTTTTTCTCCAATGAACTAATGAAGTTGCACTTAGTATAAAAAGCATAATATACTTTAAAATTGATGCTGGCATAATTGCACAAAGGTCTCGTAAGAAAAGCTATCCTTCTACAGCAGAAGTCAGCAAACTATAGCGCCATTGCCTCTTGTATCCTCGCCAGCAAAGAACGGTTTGTGGATTTTCAAATGTTGGTTTTTTTTTTTTAAATCAAAATGAGAATAGCATGTTATGACATGTGAAAATTATGTGGAATTCAAATTTTGGTCTTGATAAATAAAGTTTTATTGGCACACAGAGTCTTGTTTATTCACGTGTATGCTGTTCATGGCTGCTTTCCCAGGGCAATGACAACAGGGCTGATCAGTTGTAGCCAAGACCAGATGTGCGTTCTCCTCGCCGCGTACTCTGGTGCACTACAAATTGCAGTGATGGCCTTCCAGCGCTGCTTGCAATGCCATACTATGACATTCTGTTCACTTAATTTCAGTGCATCTTCTTTCATCTGCCAAGGGAGGAGGAGAAAAGCAGACTCCAAAAGTTAGACTTTCAAGGCACAGTGGAGTGTAGATCATTTTGTTATGAGATTAGAAGGCAAAGCGTGTCTTCAGTATGCAGTGATCTTGTCGCCGTGCTAAAGAGTATAATATACATTGATGTTACCAGGCAGGCGCTCAGCAT
>NW_022437058.1:1743201-1911555 GCF_009761245.1 Sapajus apella | reverse complement strand
ACAAGACTCGAATTTTACAAACCCACAAAAATATTTAAAATTTCCTACTTCATAAATGAATAACTTAGGTTGTTTGGAAAATTTTATACTCTCATTATAAAAGAATGCAAATTAAAATTACACCTGTTAGACTGGCAAAGATTCAAAATTTCATATCTCACTAATAGGTCAAGACTGGGAAGAAACAGGTCCTCTTTTTCACTATTGATGGAAAAATCGGTTGGTCCAGCCAAGTCACTTTACAAAATGAATTTCAAGATGATTTCCTGCATTGTCAGCACCGCCACTGCTCTAAGTTATGTGAGTAGGAAATTGCACTGACACCTCCTAAGCCAGCCTGGGCAGGACCAGAGGGAGCCGCATGGTGGTTGCCCCCTGTCCTGAGCCCACCTGCCTGCCTGCCACCCTGCCTCTGCCTCCCGGTTCCTACTAACCCGTCCACCTCTCTGGGACCACTGGGCATTAAAGGAGGAAACATGCTGGCCATCTGCTGAGTGCTGCTGGCCAAACAGTGGGCAGTGCTGGCCCAGGTGGCTGCCCTACGCTGCAGGTGGTGAGTGATATACTGACTAGGATGCTGCATTCCCCTGACCTGCCCAGAGGGGGAGAAGATCATGCCATGGTCCACTGGTTGGACAGGAATCCCCGTACAGGTTCATGCTCCAGCAGATGGGCTGGCGTGGGAAGGAGGTTGTTTTTGAGGCCTGTGCAGCTCTATGACTCTGGAGACCATTCTTCCTGCCGGACTGGCTGTCCAGGGGGTCTGTGCTTTGCTGGTGGATGTTCCTCCTGAGGAGCTCCAGCTCTCCTGCTCCTGGAAGAACCCCCTCAGAGGCACTGGTTGTGAACAGAGTCTTCGGAGTCAAGGTTCTGAGTCAAGGCTGTGCTACTGGGAAGGAAGTTTCAGAACCCTCAGGCAGAACCTCTTCCAGGAGCTGTGCCAGTATTCCCAGGAGTCCCAGAAGTTCTGCCAGTTGGCAGTGCCAGAGTGAGATTACTCTTTCTATACAGTGTCCCTGTGTGTCACCAACAGTGTTGGGAGCACATTCAACACAACCCAAACATTGGAGGGTTATGGAATCCTGCAACCCGACCCACCTGTCAACATCACAGTCATTGCTGTGGCCAGAAAGCCCCGCTAGCTCAACGTCACTTGGCAAGACACCCACTCCTAGAACTGATGTTTCTATAGACTATGGTTTGAGCTTTGATACCTGGCTGAACAGTCGAAGATGTTCATAACATGGATGGCCAAAGATCTCCAGCATCTGTGTCATTCACAACACCTGGAAAGGCATTAGGCACCTGACACAGCTTCAGGCCCAAAAGGAGCTGGGGCAAGGCTTGTGAAGCACGTGGAGCCCAGAGGTCATGGGCACCCTTTGGGCAGACTCCAGGAGTCCTCCAGCTGAGACCACCTCCATGCAAACACCTACTACTAAGAAAGATGACGACAATATTCTCCCCAGAGATTCTGCAAATGCAACAAGCTTCCTGGGTTAAAGAAGAACATGGAGGTTGCAGAGTCTGAAACACAGTAAGACCTGCATGCACCTGCTGTGTTCTTTGGAGTGGCTGGTCTCAGAAAGACCCAGACCCACCCCAGGCATTGTAACCTCTCATCTTGTAACCATCTCCCCATCAGTGCCTTGTAACCAATGCCACCTCCAGCCATGGCCGACCAGATGCCAGGGACCCATGGAGGCCTAATGCCATCAACAATAGAGACTGCTTCTTCCCCAGATAGCTAGCCAGGTGGCACACGGCAGGCTGGGTGTGTGAACCAAAAAAGTATCCGAGACAGCACCCAATCAACTTAAAAGTGTATTTTGCCAAGGTTAAGAACATGCCTGGAAGAAACAAACATGGAATCATAGAAAGTTTGGTCTATGACTTTTTCCAAAGATGCTTTTGAGGACTTCAGTATTTAAAGGAGACAAGCGGGCTGGAGGGGGAAGAAGGAGGGTATGACCACATGTCTGAATCCATATGTGGCAAGAGAAAAGGAGCAGGCAGAGGAATAGTCAATGACGTATTCATCTTGGGCTCAGTAAGTCAGCACTTTAACATAGAGCAGCTACCTGTGGAGATGTTTAACCTTGATCTGCAGCTGTCTGCCTAGGAACAAAAGCAAAGGCAGCTTCTTGTGCACCTCAGCTTTCTGCTCATGTATTTTCTTTTGGAATGATGAACTGTGGGTGCTGAGCTCTTATTTTCCCTTCACAGGTGTCGGCATGCTGCACCGTGTGGATGACAGAGCACAAAGGGCTCAGCAGAAGCCACCTCTCGCTGTCCTGCCAGCTCATCTCAGGGCATGGGGACTTTGGCTTCACTTTTATGAAAGAGCCTGGCAGAATGTTCTAGATCAGATGAAAATCAGGCTGCTGCAGCCATTCAGAATAAAGAAGTGGTTGAGTTTTTAAACCTCCTTTCCCAAATGTCCTGCTTAAGAGGGTTAGAGTGAGCTCAGGCCACCATGAGGAGGGCTGTATCAATGCTCTGTTGGATACTGTGGAGGGCAGAGCCAGGCAGCTGGGAGGGAGCCTCAGTGTGAAGGAGAAGCTGCTGGCTGCCCACCCCCAAACTTGTGCACAAGCTGCACCATTGTGTAGGTGGGATGGATTTCCAGCCAAAACCTCCCTCAGTCACCTTGCTCTGACCCTCTGTGCGGTTACATCTTCCAGCTCAAATTCTGAAATCTCAGTGCTTTTGCAATTTTGTTTTCCTGGGCCTGAGGATGGCTTTTACTTAAACCACCTAGACTGGAGAAGAACCTCTTTCTGCCTTTCTTCCCCACAGCAGGGGGTGTGGGTGAGTGAATAACACAGTATCTTGGGGTCTGACGGTTTTAAATGGGGAACTATAATTAGGTCCTAAGCATTTTGTTAAATATAAATGATAATCCTAGGCATTTGCTGAATATAGAAGCAAATGTATTGGCTTTGGGTTTCAGGAGGAGAGAAGCAAAGGAAGGAGAGGAATGGGGGACAGGATCTTCATGGCCTCCTGTAGTCAGGGGCTGAGGGTGACCCCAGCCTCTGAAAACCAATGCTCTCTGTCTCTCACTTTCCCCAAAGAAGAGCTGGCAGTAGAGAGGGCTTCCGCCAGCACTGAGATCATAACTGTTGTATCTCATGTTTGTTTTCAACTGAACCTGAGTAGCAGGGAAGATATTTTAACAGTAGGGAAAACAATGTGGAAAAATAAAGGAACCCAGCAAGAATGCGTTTTGATTTGCCTTTTTAAAAGACCACCAATTGTTTTCCCTGGGGAAGGCGGAAGATCCAGTATTCGCTGTGTCCGTATGGAAGTAACTTGTGGGGGAAGCACAGGAACCTTGTTTAGCCCAAAAGCAAGTCAAGTGAAAAAGGAGGAGGAGAAAAAATAATTTTCCCTATTAGAGAAGAGATTCTAGTTTTATTCTGTATTTATAGTTTGCCTCTTCTCTGGGGAAAATGCACCTACTCCCCCGGGTGGTTATGAAGGAAGGGTGTCCCACTCCTGGTACTAGTGCTGAGAAGTCTCCCCACTCTACCAGGCAGGGTTCCAGAAATTCCCCACCCTAAAAGCTGCGAGCCCTCTGCTGTCAAAGGGGAAGTTCTTTTTGTTTAGTTCTTTGACTTGGATTCAGCTCAGCTAGAATGAAGCACCCACTAACAGTCTAGCCATGACACAGTGACTGATCACTCCAAGTAAGTTTTCTGGCCAGGATTTGAAAATTCAATGGTATTACTGGCTACCCAGACAGTTAACCCTCAGGCATTGGGGTATCCCAGAGTAGAGATGTGATTAAAATCTGTTGTGTAACCACAGACCCAAAATTTACCAGACCACAGAATCTTCTGAGTGTACATTTTATAAAATCCTTTTAACCTTTTAGAAAACCAACCACCACCACCAGACAGGTGTAAAGGATGAAAATCACCCTGTCTTATTTGTCATTTGCCAGGTTCAAGCTGTTATGATATTCCACAAGTAGTGATTTTCATTGCTGGGTTTGTCTGTACATTTTAGACTCTGTTGCTGCTTGTGGCAACTTATCTTGTTAACAAAATTCAAGCAAGAGTGAACTGCTTTTTAAAACTAAATGAAAAATAAAGATTGGCTGGGTGAGGTGGCTCATGCCTGTCATCCCAGCACTTTGGGAGGCTCAGGTAGGAGGATCACTTGAGGACAGGAGTTCAAAACTAGCCTGATTGACATAGCGAGACCTCATCTCTACAAAAAGAAAAATATTTACAAATTAACTGGGTGTGGTGGGTGTGGGATTAATTACAAATTAATCCCAGCTACTCTGGAGGCTGAGATGGGAGGGTCAGTGGAGCCCAGGAGCTCAAGGCTACAGTGAGCCACGATTATGCCCTTACCTTCCAGCCTGGGCAATGGAGTGAGACCTTGTCTCAAAAAATAAATAAGTAAATAAATAAACATAAGCTTCCTGTTTTTAAACTCCTAAGAGATTGTTTCCTTAACTCATCAGCATTAAGGAAATGGAAGGAATTTGACGCACCGTGGCCCCTTTCTCTTCTTGTGCTCGGTGCTTCAGGAGCAGCAGCTTAAGGTGCAGACACGGCCAAGTTCAAGAACCACACGACACACAACCAGTCCTGAAAACGACACAGAAATGTTATCAAGAAACCCCGATCACAAAGATACAAATCTCTTAAGGAGGTCGACCCCAAGTTCCTAAGGAACGTGCACTTTGCCAAGAAGCACAACAAGAAAAGTCTAAAGAAGATGCAGGCCAACAACGCCAAGGCCATGAGCGCAGGT
Source organism: Sapajus apella (assembly GCF_009761245.1). Taxonomy (NCBI): domain Eukaryota; kingdom Metazoa; phylum Chordata; class Mammalia; order Primates; family Cebidae; genus Sapajus; species Sapajus apella. The sequence goes on along the minus strand of NW_022437058.1, from coordinate 1,906,782 downwards.
GCCGAAGCCATCAGGGCCCTCGTAAAGCCCAAGATCCTGCAGGTTGTCAGCCACAAGCGGGATGGACTTGCCTACATTTTCCACCCCAAGCGTGGGAAGCGTGCTCATGCCCGCGTTGCCAAGGAGCTCAGGCTGTGCTGGCCAAAGGCCAAGTCCAAGGCCAAGGATGAAACGAAGGCCCAGCCTGCAGCTCCAGCTTCTGTTCCAGCTCAGGCTCCCAAAGCTGCCCAGGCCCCTACAAAGGCTTCAGAGTAGACATCTCTGTCTGCCAATGTGAGGACAGAAGGACTGGTGCGACCCCCTGGGCTGCCGTCTGCATAGGGCTGGGGTCCTCCTGTGCTATTTGTACAAATAAACCTGAGGCAGGAAAAAAAGGAAAGAAAAGAAAATGGAAGAAATTTGCTTTGAGGGATACAAAATCTTTAGAAGCTGTTGGTCTCCATTTATAAAGATGAGGAGTTATATCATTTAGGTCCCTGGAACCAGATGTTTAATACTCTTCCCAAAATTACAGGGGAGAACTTGTTAGGGTAATTGTGGGCTAAATTTAGGCTGTTATCAAAGAGACGTAGCTGTTATACATTAGCAAACATTTATGACAATAACAACACAGCAATGTAGCTAACATGTATTGAACTGTTACCCAGTGCCTCTCCCACAGCTAAGCACTTCCTAGTGCAGGGAGAAGCGATTGGCTATGGTTTCTTGATGCCTAAGGTTCTCCTGTACGGGCACAACCACGCCATTCTGCAACCTCTGAGCTTAGTAGGATTGACGCAGACGGTATCTTGCTTTTCTTCATCCTCATAACCCGACAGTAGGGTATTTCCCTGTCCCCCAGTCAGTGCATAAGCCAAGATAAAACAAAACATGAGAAGAGCACGAAAATATTCAACCAGGTGAGCTGATAATTTTACATTAGCCTAAATTAATGCTCCAAATTACCCTCTAAAACCGGTACTGCTGTTATCCTCACTGGCAGTCAAACATTAGACTCTGACTCCTTCCTGTGGCTCATGTTAGCTCTTCTCAGTGCTGGTTCCTTTTCCTGGCATCCAGCACAGGACTTTCTTTTCTTTCCTTTTTTTTTTTTTTTTTTGAGAAGAATTTTCCTCTTTTCGCCTAGGCTGGAGTGCAATGGCGTGATCTCGGCTCATTGCAACCACTGCCTCCTGGGTTCAAACAATTCTCCTGCCTCAGCTTCCCAAGTAGCTGGGATTACAAGCACCCACCAACACACCTGGCTATTTTTTTGTATTTTTAGTAGAGACAGGGTTTTACCATGTTGGCCAGCCTGGTCTCAAACTCCTGACCTCAGGTGATCCTCCCGCCTCGGCCGCGCAAAATGTTGGGATCACAGGCCTGAGCCACCGCGCCCAGCCTGGACTTTCTTAAAGCAGCACCTTCAGTGTATGTGAGGTTCTTCAAATGTCCCAGAGCCACTCCATCTGTTCTCCCCACTAGAGAAGTCCCACTTTCCCCTCAAACCATGTCAGTAATTACACAGAATGTCAGAAGCCACACAGGTCCGAGCCCTCCAGCATGTGAGATAAGATGCTTCATGTCAATATTTAAGATGGTGCTTTTTCTCCAGCAATAAAATTGAGTCACTGCACATTAAGAAAGTATCACACTGTCTCCACGCTCTCTGTTAAGAACAAAATAACCCTTCTTTTAAAGTAGTCCTCAAAATTAGCTCTGCCGCTTCCATTAAGGGTATCATCTTGGTATTTTATTGCCTTTTAAAGTTGCTTGTTATTTTAACTCCACCATTTTACAATTCAAAGTTGCTTCTATAAAACCGGAGGTTATCATAGGAGACCCTTTGTGAAAAGCCTCTGAATGAGCCTGACTCCTGGTTCCCTTTCTATCAGGGAAAACACCAAATCTGAAAGGACACTGAGAATCCCTTGAGGTGACAGTTTCTGTCTTCAGCCTGTTTGCATAGGGCTGGAGACTTCGGCAGCCAGGCCCTCATTAGGAGGGAAACATAAAAAAGGGAGCTTTGAAGTTTTCCTCCTGGGGCTTGGCACATCTGCTCTGGGACACTGGACCCATCTGCGGGACTCTGGACCCAGCACCAGATGTCCATCTGAGAAAAGTCCAGTGGCGGAGACAAGGTCTGGAGCAGGGAAGAGATGGGGCTGAGAGAAGAGCTGAGGAGACAGTGGAGGAGGCAGCTCCAGAAGGAATTCAGAGCAGAGGCCCTGCTGTAAGGGCACTTTAGGGACGTTTTAACCGGCATATTTTTCTTTTTCTGTGTGTATGATCGTGCGTTGCACCAGAACCCTACACATCTAAAGAAGCCTACGTGAAAGATCTCTCTCAACTATTTTAAATATTCTAAATGATCAAAAATGCATTTGTTGCAGGCAAGCTGGCAGCCAGTAGCTTTTATTACTTCTTTGTAATTCATAAGATAATAAAATGTCTTTTAACCAAGAGCAACTTAGATTCTAGTAAATCTAATCTCTCTCTCAACACACACATACATTATGTTACAGATATATAATGCCTACAGATTTGAGGAAGGATGTTGACGTGTTTGCCAACCTATTTGAAAACTCAAATGAAATGGATGATTTCCTAAAGATGGTGAAGTTGACAACATTCGTATTAAGAAGTTGTGGAAAGCTAGAGAAGATTTTTAAAATAGAAAAATAAAAAAGAAGAAGAGAGTCATGTGAAAGGTCTGCTTTTTAAAAAAGATTTGGCACACATGATTTTAATGTTGGCTTCTGTTTCTTCCAGATTTTCTCCAGAGAGGGGAAAAATTCCAAGTTCATTTTTGATGAGGCTATCATAATTTGGATATCAAAAGTAGATGAGACTAGAACACAAAACAAAACCTATAGACAAACTCTACTTCTTAAAATAAATGCAATAACACTACCACAGATGCAACTACAAAAAAAAAAAAAAAAAAAAAAAAAAAACCTCAGCAGCATAGTGAAACAAACATATCTCATGACCTAGAGGGCTATCCTGGAAATACAAAGTGGCTCATCATTAGGAATTGTATTGATAAAATCCACTAAATTAAGAGATTGGAACATCTTAATAAATCTCGGGAAAAGAAAGCAATGGGTAAAATTTAACATTGAATCTCATTGTTATACAATCAAACAGGGAAATCCAGGAGAAAATAAAACCTCTGAACCCAACAAAATATATATACCAAAGTCTGCAACAGACATCAAATTTAATAATTATTAAAAAAATTTACCACAAGTGTTTAATCTAGAAATGGGATCATATCTGTAAATTAAGAAACAGTTATGTGTGCTGGAAAGAACAAGACTGCATATCCTGATTTTCAGCCAAGATTATATACACTTTAACAGTACAAGAGAATCAATTGAATATATTTTAGAATAATTTATTAAGACTGTCCCATTCATGATAGCAAATAGCAAAAATCTTATCAAATACTTAGTAAGAAGACAGTAGCACATGTACGAGGATCTATTATGAGAAAAAAATGGAATTTTTTTGACACAACAGAGAGGAGAAAGTATATCCTGAGGCTATGAGTGTATTTTGGTATAAAGCTTCCAGTTAAAAACAAAACAAAACTCCAGTAATGACTTCATTTTCTGACAAAATGGCAGAGAAAAAAAAATCTCCCTTCTACTTCATTAGCTCACGTTTTCACCCTCTCGGATGGCTGTTAAACTCACCCGCTAAGTTCTCTGAGTTTCAACTGCTATATTTTTAATTTCCAGTATGTCTATTCTATTTTTTTTATGTTTTTGTTCTCTGCCAAAGCACTCCATCCTGTCTTTTAATGCCTCAAATAGATTAATTATATTTGTTTTAATGTCCCTGCTTGATAATTTAATCATTTGATGTTCTGTGGATCTCTTTCCATTGTTTATTTCCTTTCTTTGTCAGGTCAGGTTTTCTCTCCTTGAATGCCCAATTATTTCTGATTGAGTGAGAAATATGGTTACAGAAAATTGTAGGGCTCATTCTGGTCTCTAGAGGATAAAATCTTCCTGCAGGAAGATGTTGCTTCTGTCAGGAAGCTAGAAAAAGAGGCATTAGCACTCCTGCATCACCTTCATCCACATCCAATTAGAAAACCAGGAATTGAGGAACCTGGAATTTTGGAGAGGGCTATTTACAGGGCATTCTCACTTTTAAGGTGGAGGCTTCTGAGTTCCAAATAAAGCCTAGGGTGTTTACCAAGGTCCTTCCTCGTTGCAAGTTCCTGAAACTTGCAAGCATCTGTAGAAGTTCAACTTGGTGTTACATCATCAGGATGTCAGCTCAGGGAGTAGTTTAGAAACTACTGATGGATTATTATTATTATTATTATTTTTGAGATGGAGTCTCACTCTGTCATCCAGGCTGGAGTGCAATGGCACGATATTGGCTCACTGCAACCTCCACCTCCCGAATTCAAGCGATTCTCCTGCCTCAGCCTCCTGAGTAGCTGGGATTTCGGGCATCTGCCACCACGCCTGACTAAATTTTGTAATTGTTTTAGTAGAGACGGGATTTCACCATGTTGGTCAGGCTGGTCTCAAATTCCTGACCTTGTAATCCTCCCGTCTTGTCCTCCCAAAGTGCTGGACGGATATTTTGACCAGATAGGCTGAACTGGTCCCCTGATCCTCAAGGTGGGTGGGTGATAAATTTTCCTATTAAAATGGGATTCTGGCTGGATCTGATAAACCAGTTGCCCCACACAATAGAAGTATAAACACACCACATAGGTAGTTTTAAATTTCCTAGTGGCCATATTTTTAAAATATAGACAGAAACAGGTGAAATTAATTTTAATGCCATATTTTACTTAATCTAATACATGCAAAATGTTATTTTAACATAAAACCAATCTAAAATTTATTGATGATTTTTTTTTTACATTTTTATCTTACCAGATTATCACGATTGGTAGGTATTTTCTAAATGACCGCACAGCTCAGTTGGACTAAACACACGTTAAGTTTGAAAAGCCACATGGGGCTAGTGATAGCACAGTAGTCATCGCAGTCTAGAACATTGAAATTCATGCCAAACACTAAAGCAAGAAGTTACATGAACTGTGTACAGCTAGCTAAGATCTGTGAATCTGAAACTAAGATAGGATCGACTGATCACCCACCGGCAGGGTCTAAATGATGAAAAAGCCTGGCATAGTCAATCGTAATTCCTCAGAAGCTGTCACTGTGCCACTGTGTGCTCTCCATAAGGATGAAGAGGGCGCTTGCATTCACCCTTCCCATCAAGCAGGGGGGTTTCCAGACACCACTGAGAGACACTGGCTGTTCCTCTTGGAACTTGAGAACCATGAGACCTGTTTCTGAGACTTGTATGGAAAAAACCCAGAGATCAGAGACTGTGGCTGATGCTGCCCAGCTCACAAGGGTAAAGACAGCAACCTTTGGAGCAAACTGTTCCTTTTCTGGTTTTGGGGCTCACTAGCCTGCAAGAGGTAGTGCATTAAGGAAAAGGACCCACCCATAGTTGTCTCAATTCCCTTGTCACTTTCTAGTCCTGAAACAAGCCCAAAGTGGCAGAGAAAACAATTTTAATGTAATGATAAATAGAATTTGTTTATTACATTCGAGTGACCAATTGACAATTACTGAGATGAGACTGTTCCTATAAACAAAAGCACCTGGAAGCCTCAGTACCTATCCAAGATGTTAATTGAGAGGTAAGCAAAGAAGAAATAGGTTCACAGAGTACATTCTGCATGCAGGGATTAGACACAATAAAGCTTCTCTGGTATTTTCCTGACTGGGTCCTCTTCATTCAATAAACTGGTTGCTGGTTCATTCAATAAAGTGAGGGTTTTTGTTTTACCTCTTGTGGTAGCAGGTAGGGGACCAGAAAGAGCTAAGAGAACCTGAGAATCAGGTTAGGCTTGCGGCTCATGCTGCAGAATGGGGGGGGGGGTGCTTCCCCAGGGTCATACCCTTGATCAGTGGGACAAGCACAGCACCCAGAGGCTCATTGCACCTCAGGAGGCTGGTCCGTACTGCCCAAGGACAACACCGTCGCTCTATCAGGCCAGAACCCTGGTGTCATCCAGAAGCTCCTGTTTTTCAGGGTTCACTTTCTGCTCTGTGGAATCTTCTCTTGCCACTTGGGAAGGTGGAAGGAGATGGCAGACTTGGAGACAAGCAATCAATAGCTTCGACAAGCAAGTTAAGGTTGTATTTTTTGATTTATTGGTAAGAGACTAGTTAAACTGGAAGAGATTAGAATTTTTGGTTAAAAAAAAAGTTTTTTTGCTTTTACTATTAACAACAAAAAAGCATGCCCTTTCCTTTAACCCAAATGCCATTACCAACCATGAGTAAGGAGAAGGATGATACCAGCCACCTAAAATAAAGGATGCCGCACACATAGGCACAAACTGTATTACATTTTATAAAGGAAATCAACATTTTCCTTGAGAGCATGATATTTGAGTGGTGTCAAAAGAAAGCATAAATGTTAATCTTTGTGGCAGGAGGATGAAGGAAGCAGAGAATTATAGGAAAATATAGCATGAGCTATGAGAGAAGAAGTCAAGCTATTGGAGGCAGGAAGCTATAATTTTGAAGACAGGAGGGCTCATGGTGATTGCCCAGGCATCTTTTATTTTGCAGACAGAAAATTCTGTCAGATGATTGCAGAATTGCAGTAGTGAAGCTGATGGAATCCAATGAAACTTTTAATTCAGAGATGTTCTGTCCCCACCAAAGCATGCTGCAACCTTTCCCCAGGGAACTGTTCATTGACTGCATTTTTCTTTTTGTAATTCAAAGATAATTCAACACTACGTATTTGCTGTGGTTTGAATGTCTCCTCCAAAATCCATGTTGAAACTTTACCCCCAGTGTGGCATACCGGGGATAAAGTGGGACATTTAAGAGGTGATGGGGCCATGAGTGCTCTCCCCTCATGAGAGAATTATTCCACTCATGGGTTAATAGGTCAATGGGTTACGGTGGGAGGGGAACTGGCGGATTTGTAAAAAGAGGAAGAGAGGCCTCGGTTGGCACACTCTGCCCTCTCACCATGTGATGCCTTGCCCCGCCTCAGGACTCCACATAGAGACCTCACCAGCAAGAAAACTCTCATCAGATTTTCCCTCTTAATCTTGGACTTCTCAGCTTCCAAAACTTTAAGAAACAAATTCCTTTTCTGTATAAACTACCAGTTTTAGCTATTCAGTTATAAGCAAGAGACAATGGACTAATACATTATTCTATAAGATTTTGGCCCTTTCTTCTCCTTTTCACTTTTATGATCATAGCTTGGGAAGACTGTATTTATTAATGACAGACCCAACGATATCCTGTTACCATGGAACATTTGGGTACCCTGAAATTAATATGCTACAGCTCTAGTGTCCAATGTGCTTTCATTTGGAGACGGGGTCCCAAATAATTAAGGCTAAATGAGGAAATTAGGTCATAAAAATGGAGTCCTGATGTGATAGGATTGATGTCCTTCCTATAACATGAGGAAACTCTCTCTCCTCCCCACTGCCACCCATGTAAGGATACAGTGAGAAGACAGCCATCTGCCAACTAACAAGAGACCCCTTACTGGAAACCAAATTGGCCAGAACCTTGATCTTGGACTTCCAGCCTCTAGAACTGTGAAAAAGAAATTTCTGGGCAGGGCGCGGTGGCTCAAGCCTGTAATCCCAGCACTTTGGGAGGCCGAGGCGGGTGGATCACGAGGTCAAGAGATCGAGACCATCCTGGTCAACATGGTGAAACCCCGTCTCTACTAAAAATACAAAAAATCAGCTGGGCATGGTGGCGCATGCCTGTAATCCCAGCTACTCAGGAGGCTGAGGCAGGAGAATTGCCTGAACCCAGGAGGCGGAGGTTGCGATGAGCCGAGATCGCGCCATTGCACTCCAGCCTGGGCAACAAGAGCAAAACTCCGTCTCAAAAAAAAAAAAAAAAAGAAATTTCTGTTATTTAAGCCACCAACGCAACAGTATTTTTTTATGGCAGCCCAAGTAGACTCATACACATCCCATCCTCTATGCTCTTCTTCAATGTGACCATCCTAGTCCCCACTAAGTCCCCCTGCTGAAGTTGGGCTGGCCTCAGGAACTTGGTCAGGAAGCATGGACCTCAGCCCTGTTCTCTTGGGATACTTGCTGTCTGGATGATTCCTTTTGAAACCCTCCTTTTCAGAGCCCCGTGTCCAGGCTGTGAGAAGTTCAAGCCACATGGAGATGCCAAGTGCAGGCACAGAGCCCTAGCTGATTCCAGCCTTTGAATCATTTCATCCTGAGCACCAGGCATGTGAATGAGAAAGTTTCCAGTTGGTTCCAGCCTCTAGCTGGCCAAGCCAACCACAGAGTTTCAGGTTGTCCCAGCTGACGCCCTAGACATCATGAAAGAGAGACAAGCTATCTCTGCGGCACGTGTCTGAACTCACAACCACAGCATCTGCAAGTATAATCGAATGGTTGTTCATGCCATCAGGTAGGGGCACTTTGTGTGTGCATCCATGGTTACCAAAATGTGACATGTCTTTCAGTGAAATTTCCTCAGTGGGTGTTGTCTGGCCCACCCCTTCAATTCTACCCTGTCTGACTTGTGAGAAGTGGGGACAGCAGAGATGCACATGAGGCAGAAAACCTCCTGGGGGTGAGCTAATGACAACTTGTGGAATAGAGTTCAAAGTGTTTCTTATTTGTGTTCTTTCTCCCCATTTTATTATTTTTATTATTTTTAGAGATGGGGACTTGCTCTGTCCTCAAGGCTGGTGTGCGGCAATGCCATCATAGCTCACTGCAGCCTCGAATTCCTGGGCTCAAGTAAGTCTTCTGCCCCTCCCTTCCAAGTCACTGGGACTACCGGTGTATGTCACTGTGCCTTGCTAATTAAAAAAAAATTATTTTGAAATTTATGTATTTATCTATTTATTCATTTGCTTACAAGTTCTCATCAAGTTGCCCAGGCTTGTATTGAACTCCTGGCCTCAAGCAATTCTCCCGCCTGGACCTCCCAAGTCGCTGTTTACAGGAATGAGCTACTATGCCCAGCCCTCCAACTTTATTCTTGATGGTAAAAGGTTCCAAATTGCTTACCTTAACTACCAGTGTCTCTGAGCTTCTAACTTTGGTTATACTGAAGGCTATGTTTGGTTATACTCAAGGCTATGTTTGACAGTTGGATCTGTCAAAATGTTCAAAGCACTCCATGCTGGTCCTTTAGTTCAAGTTAGACCAGCCCAAGTCACTACTCTTACCAGACAGGAACCAGCGTATCTACCATGGAGTAAAGGCATCAAGTGGAAAGACAGGAAAAGCAAGAGTCAGCCCGGTCTCTCCTTGGAAAAAGGCAACCAGGACTCAAGAACAGGTTTGCAACTAGCTACTTGCCTGGTAGTAGGCTGATTATAGTATAGTTTATTGTCCAAACAGGAAAGGGATGCTACGCATAATTACACTGGAACAATAAGCATGCATCTGGTATGATTCCATTTATGTAAAATTCTAGGAAATGCAAACTAACGTATAGTGACGGAAAGTATCTTAGTGTCTGCCTGGGGTGGGGAGGAAGGCTGGGCCGGGAGGGATTAAGAGTAAGCATAAGGAGACTTTAGGGAAGATTGGCATTTTCTTTACTTTGATTGTGGTGATGGTTTCACGGGTATACACAAATGTCAGAATTTTTCGAGTTGCACACTTTAAATACATGCAGGTTATTGTTTGCCAGTTATATTTCCACAAAGCTATTAAACAGTCTATACCACAGCCAAGAGTATGTTGCTAGACATTCTGATAGTATATTTTTGTAAAAGAAATGAAAATATTGCAAAATCATCTCTTCTAACCTTCCCTTCCCTTATTCTCTCTTCTCCTATGCCATTTCCCCAAAGTAACCACCATCAAGATGTTAGCATACTCTCCAGGCACAATTTTATATATATTCTGTGTGTATATATCCATTAAGTTTGTTTTCTTTTGTGAGTGTAGAATATTTGCCTAAATATTACCATATTGGGGAAATTATCTAATTTGTGACCATCGGGGGGAAAAACATTTCTCCTTTTGCTGTCTTCTCTGAAGACCTGAGAGAGCTTCGCTTCAGACCTGAGTGCCAGCTAACCTCCTCAGGTTGCTTTTCAGGAGCTCTTAGGTTATGACCCCTGTTTCTTAGATGCCTCCTATTCTCCTTGGTTGCACTCTTTGTTAGTTTTTGCAACAGTGTATTTTCAAGAGATCTTAGAAAACATTTTTCTGCACCTTCAGAAAAGCACATAGATGAAAAGTAAACTTTCTAATTCTTCCCTGAATGTCTAAAAGTATATGTTTTTAAAAATTTTTCAATTACATTTGATTTATAGTTTGACTGGGAATAGAATTTTAGTTCTAAATCATTTTCCTAAGAGCATTCAAGCACTGTTCCATCATCTTTCAAAAACTAGTGTTACTGATGGAAACTTTTCTACCCGTCATTTTCTTCTTCCATTGTAGGCAACACTCATGTTGCTTTTAGAATCTTTTAGTGTCTTTGTTTTAGTCTTAGTTTTCTGAAATTGCTTTAGGATGTGTCTAAATAGAAATCTAGTTTAATATGTATATATTCCTTTTTTCTAACATTGTTTAAAACATATAATATACTCCCCTTTATTCTCTCTTTTACTTTTGTAGACTCTTAGTAAAGAAGATAGCATTTCTGAATAAGCAATCTCTGCTCTGTGTCTCTAATTTTCTCTCTCGTTTCTCTTCTCTTTGTACTGAGACATTTCTAAATTTTTAAATTAGTTCTATTGAATTGTTTTATTTAGGTATTTTTAATCCCATGAACTGATTCTATGTTCTGATTTTACACCTTGTGAACAAGAGCCTGTTCTTAAATTGTGGATGCAATTCCTTCTTTTCTAACTCTGAATAGAAGTTTAAAAATACCTGGAAACCATCATTCTCAGCAAACTGACACAAGAACAGAAAATCAAACACCGCATGTTCCTCACTCATAGGCAGGTGTTGAACAATGAGAACACATGGACACAGGGAGGGGAGCATCACACACTAGGGTCTGTTGAGGGGAAATGGGGGAGGGACAGTGTGGGGTGGGGCATTGGGGAGAGATAGCATGGGGAGAAATGCCAGATATAGGTGATGGGGAGGAAGGCAGCAAACCACATTGCCATGTGTGTACCTATGCAACAATCCTGCATGTTCTTCACATGTACCCCAAAACCTAAAACACAATAACATATATATATATATATATACCACTTTGTTCTCTGGATTATCTTTGTTTCCTTTTTCTTTTTTTTTTGAGATGGAGTTTCGCTCTTGTTGGCCAATCTGGAGTACACCAGCACCATCTCGGCTCACTGCAACCTCTGCCTTCCAGATTCAAGTGATTCCCTGTCTCAGCCTCCACAGTGGCTGGGATTACAGGTGTGTTCCACCATGCCCAGTTAATTTTGTATTTTTAGTAGAGACTGGATTTCACCATGTTGGCCAGGCTGGTCTCGAACTTGGGACCTCAGGTGATCTGCCTGCCTCGACCTCCCTAAGTGACAGGATTATATACATGAGCCACCGTGCCCATCCAATTGTCTTTATTTCTTCTGTGGTCAATTCTATTCACTCCTTCCAAGGCCCTGATTGTTTCTTTTTCCTTTTTTTTTTTCTTGGAGTGTGAGTTTATAAATAAAACATATGGATGATTTATTTAGAGAATTCACAAGACTTTCTTCTACCATTGGTCTCATTTTTGGCCTTTCCCCAGGATTTGAGGGCTTCTTGCAAGGTCTGAATACAGGCAAGATATGTTACCTGGTGGCTTATTTCAGGCTATAAATAATGATAAGGGAAGTTGGCAGGTCTATGCAAGCATCAGATACCAAACAGGGCCCTGTCTCAGGGCCTCTTTTGTTTCATGAGCCCTAGTCTCTCCTAAGCAGGCATTTCTGCCTTTAATCTGGGAGTAAATACCAGCTCTAGGAACAAAAGGTGGAAAAGCCTACCATGACCCCAATTCTATTCTCAGAGTTGCTCTAAGTTTATTCTGTTTGTGTATTTCAATCCCAGGATCATGACCTAAATAAACTGCGTGCATTGAATCTGCTCTCAGGTCTGGTTCTGGAGGAATATTCTAGGATATTCTCCTGAATTCAACACTTGGCCTCAGAATCCAGAGATTTCCTTTCTTCAATTCACCAACTAAGGGTTTGGAAATATATTACATGCACTTTGTATTTTTATAGGAAAATAGAGCATATAAACTTCAAAGCTGCCAGAATCACCACTGTCCGTTTTATGACACTGTAAAATGAGGAAGGCTTTTGCATAGATTGCACTGCACTATCTTTCTTGAATCTTTCATGCACTAACCCTGACCTTGCCTTCCACAGCAGACCCAGAAGAAACACAATTCTGTAATCTAATAGGGTCCATTTACTTTTGACTTCCGCACAACTCTGGTTTTTATGAAAGATTTCTCTCCTATGCTTTTAAGTAAAATTGCAAAACCCGCAATTACTTTTGCACCAATGTAATCGCTAATAAAATAATGCACAGCATTGTATCTATTCATTATGTTAGTTAAATAATGAGTGACTGACCACCTATTTGGTTCCAGGCCCTTTAAGAGATATAAAGTCCATAATCACAGCCCGTCACAAAATTTATAGTCTAGTGAGAAAGACACAAGAACGGTAATTATGACGCGTGAGATAAGGGGCATGAGAGGAGAACGTTCAGCACCGTGACAGCCCAGGGGGGATGCGGGTCCCTGATTTCAGCAGCAAAGAAGCTTCCCAGGATGACGTGATCTGAAGGATGAACAATAGAGCTTTGCTCAACAGAAGAACTAGGTGTCTCAAGCAGAGAAAGCAGTGTTTGTCAAATACACCCTTTCACCTGCTAGATCAGTGATTTTCAAATTTTTTAAAAAATACAGGCCAGGCCTGGTGTCTCACACCTGTAATCCCAGCCACTTGGAAGCCCTAGGTGGGAGAATCACCTGAGGCCAGAAAAGTCAAGGCTGTTGTGAGCCATGATCAAGCCATCGCGCTCCATCCTGGGCAAGAAGAGTGAGACCTTGTCTCAAAATAAATAAATAAAATAAAGAAACAAAACAGTTGCTTCAAACACAAGATTCTTGGCATGCCCATTAGGTCCAACTGAGAGGCTCTGGGAATTTGAGGAGCGGAGCTGAAGACCATCATCCTTCCCTTCGGAATAATCTCCTTGCCAAGCTCACAGTCTTAGTTCAAAGTTTTCTCCCAACTCTGGCAGCATCATGTCCTCTTTTGTCCAAGGCAGCCCCAGTGCAAGGGCATCCCCTAGTGCTATGAGACATGCATTCACTTCACTGAGTCCACATGACTTAGATACAGCTCCATAAATTAAAGAAAATTACTCCTACCACCAGCTATTCTGAGAAGGACCACTCCAAAACATTGTAGGAGGAATCCTAAGAGCTGGATCAAAATGCCTTTTTGGAAGGGGCTCCACTGCATTGATAGGCACAGCTAGTGACTCTGACTCACATGCACAGCTAGTGGGTCAGAGAGGGAACGAGTCAGCAAGAAATAGGAAAGCAAAGAGAGGAATTAGTCTCCTTAGGACATGAGATTTTATTTTACTTTTTTTTCTTGAGACAGAGTCTTGCTGTGTCGCCAGACTGGAGTGCAGTGGTGTGATCTTGGCTCACTGCAACCTCCGCCTCCCGTGTTCAAGCAATTCTCCTCCCTCAGCCTCCCGAGTAGCTGGGACTACAGGTGAGCACCACCGTGCCCAGCTAATTTTTGTATTTTTTTAGTAGAGACAGGGTTTCACCATGGTCTCCATCTCTTGACCTCGTGATCCACCAGCCTTGGCCTCCCAAAGTGCTGGGATTACAGGTGTGAGCCACCGCACCCGGCTGGAACATGAGATTTTTAAAAATAGATGTTCAGTTTTATTTATTACTTCTTAGATGTTGGGAACTGAAGTCAGAAATGGAGCAGAAAGATAAGACATTGCTCTGGAGGCCAAAGTTCCAGCTGGCTGAAGAGGCAACAGGTCATTAGTTGTTAAGGGTAACAGATGTATAATATTTAATTTTAAGTTTTTTATAAAGTATCCTGGTTGGGGCAGTGAAGCCTGGAGTCAGTGTGTACTGGGTCATAACAACCAATTTTAAATTGTCAGGAATTTTACAGGGGAGTCATTAAACCTAGCAATTATTCAAGATTAAATAACAGAAATTTAAAATGAAATAGATCAGATTTTTTAGAAGATAAATACTCAAAACATGTTAGTTTCTAATAATTACGCTACATTGTAAACCTATGCTTTTGAGATGACTGAAATCTATAGCGTATGTCTGGGTGAAACTGCACAATGTGATAATAAAATGTTACATAGTAATATAAGGCACTCTCAGCTCGCCATGACTCTGCTCAGTGGTGTCACGTTGTCATGTTAGTAGCTTGAAGGATTAACATCACAGGATTTGGCAAATGCTACAAACCAGGGCGTTTTTGTGTGGAGAGCAGGTCATTAAACTTTTACCAGTGAGCCAGTGGGTCAAAGGCACAGCGTCTGGAAGCAGCCACTTGAAGGTCTAGCTCAGTCAGTTGCTGGCTGTGTGATCTGAGCAAGTCATTTCGTCTTCTTGTGCCTCATTTTTCCCATATGGTTATTTTGAGGACTACATGAATCAAAAGTTGTAAAGCACTTAGGACATTACCTGGCACAGAGTACCTACCACATAATTGTTACCCGTTATTGGTGCTGTTGTTGTTAGATTTATTTGCATATAATAGTAATACAGTTCTTATAAATGTTTGACACCTTCCTAAACCCTCACAAACACACACAAAAGCAAGGCTTTCACAGTATCTATCCACCAAGTCTACATAGTTATAGAATCTGCAGCTATGACCTGAGAGCACAGCCCCTATTATGAGGGCAATCTTCCCTGCTTCCTTTGACAGATCTGAGCAAAGTTTGCAATCCTATGTGTCAAGGAACAACTGCCTATAGCCTTTCTTAAGAGACAACTGAGGCAGCCTTGCCTCTGCCTCTTCATCCCTCTTCCTCTCTGATGGCTGGATGTGGACACAATGGTGGGATCCCTAGCAGCCATTTTGTACTCTGAGGTGATTTTGGGAATGGAAGCTCCATGATGATGCAACAATATGGAAGTCACTTAGGTCCCCAAGGACTCCACTGAGCAGGGTCTCCCCACCAGGCCTCCTTTCCTGGGAAAGAGAACTGAGTGTCTGTGTTGTTGATGCTCTTAGTGTGTGTTCCTTGAATCAGCTTTAGCCCTGGTAGGATCAAATCTGTGCACAGCAACCAATAGAAGGGGTGGTGCGCACCGGGGTTCTCAGGATGAGAAGGAACGAGACATGGCGTGGTAAAGACAACTTATGAGAGGCAGGAACCTAGAGCCAGAACCTCAGCAGAGATAAACTTCTTGGTATGGAAAAAGAGGAGTGACTGGCTTTTACGAAAATCTTGAAACAGAGTTACACCGGTCTTCCCATTAGTCTGTTCCTTGTGGCATCTGGGTAACAGATTTAATATCTAACTCCCTGTTAGTCAACAAGTCATGTCTCTAGGATCCTGGATCTTGGAAATCCAACTCCTAGGCTGAGCTACTGTTTCTGGTACCCCAATCTGACATCATCAGGTTAGAGTCAGTTCTTTGCTCGTTTCTCTCTCCCCTTTCAAACCTGATGAATGGACTTTCTGGGGAACTTTTCATTTATGTCTTGAGTGTAATTTGAATTAGTTTTTCTCATCGTGTTAATTTTAGTTTCTACCTAGCAACAAAATGTGGGCTTCTCCATCACCTTTCTCTCTCTTCAGGCCTCCTCGTGAAAGGATAAGGCCGTCATCTGGTTGACCATCTGGCCTTCCTCCACAGCTCTCTGTCTTTCTCAGCCAATGTGCCCATCAGCTTCCTTTCCTATTTTGGGTGGAGGGTTGTACAAGAAATAAAGACGAGACACTTCCCCTGGTAAAGAGAAACCCTAAAGCTAGCTTGGGCAGTGTTTTAAAATGCAGGTTTTATGATGATTCAGGTAAGGTGGGGCCAACAGATGTAGGAATAATTGCCAGTGAAAAGATAGTATTTTGTACTCACAGATCCCAGAGGGGGGCACGCCACAGCACCAGGGCCACATGGGGAAGCATGGGGTCCGTCAGGAGACAGAGAGGGTGAGGAGAAAAGGTGGGTAAGAGCTTTTACTGTGGTTGCTGTGGAAAGAAATGGACGAGGCACAATAAGCAGGCTAAGCAGATTTAGCATCATCTGGCTTGAATAATTTCAGTGGGTTTCAGGTGTAGGCTTTGTCTTGAGTTGTCTGGTCTGTGGTCTTCAGGTAATTAATGCAGAGGAAGGTTGGCTGGAGTGTAAGGGCAAGACTGGGCTCTTTTGCCTATGAAAGGCACATTACTGGGACGTGTTTGCTACCTCTAGGAATTAGCTGACTCTAGACGTTTTCTCCACAGTCAGCAGGACCCCCGATTCCAGAGCATCAGTAATACAGAAAATAAGAGACCCTAATGAATACAGGAAGGCTTAGCAGAGACGATGATTTGGCCTTGAAGGAGGAGTATGTGGCCTAGAGAGGCAGAGAGATGATTCTATGTCAAGTAAGAGCACAAAAGGCCTGTCTTTGAGAAAGATGACGGGGAACGAAGGATAGGGAAGAAGTAGGTGGCGGGGACCGTCAGCTGCCTGCCGAGAGCTGGGCAGCCACTCTTGTGGTGGCCAGCTAAGGAGGACAATGGTAGCAGGTGGAGCCAAGGACTTCCAAGCCCTTGTTGAGTTCCCAAAAGAAATGTGTACCTTCTCATTCCAGACAAGTTCTATGACATAGCAAGCTGCCCTCTTACTGAAGGCGAATAGTTCCAAGCTTCTCTGACACTTGCAGCCCAAAGCACTGCCGACTGCTACGTGGTTGATGTAATGAAGGCAGAGGGCTGGTCAGACCGGCCACATCTACCAGAATACCAGGCTGAAGGAAAACAGGAACAGCCGTGATCATAATGTTTCAAAGAGATGACTTACGATACTGCGTAATATTTAAAATAGGCATATATTTAATAATTATTATAAAATATATAATATATTGCATAAGTAAAAATGCATAAAATGGACTCAAGAGGAAATAGAATCAAGAAAAAGATCAAACAGAAAATAACTCAACTCATTAATGCTGTGTGGGATGACGTCTTTGGGCTAACCCGGGCTGCCCTCATGTCACTCAGCTCCCGGGGCCCAGTGTGGAACCCCTGATAGTGAAGACAAAGAACAGAGAAGTCTAAGAATGGTTTAATAGAGTGGCCACCGCACTTGGCAACATTGGATGCAGGACTGAGAAGGTAAGCTACCTGGAACTCCCATGACCAGGACGTTGCTGGTACCTTACGGTGAGCGTTGTCAATAGAACAGGCATGGCAGAGCCATCCGGACCCCAGCAAGCAGGTGCAGCTCGTGACTCAGGTCTTCGTGCAGGCTGACAAGCTGGTGTTCACAGACAGAAGTTTGAATATGACATGCCATAACAGATGAAACAAACCTTTCAGTCATGGTAAAAAAAAGGAGATTATTTTTGAGATTTGAGAACACATATATTTTTGTGGTAAGGAGCTTGGGTTTCCAGAGCTGTGATAACACCATCTGATTTTTTTTCTTACCATAGCCATGTTTGATTATTATTATTCTTCACAATTTAATTATGAAGAAATGAAGGCTTAAAAAGTTCAAGTACAACTTACTTGTGGTCACAGAGCTGAAAGTGATAGAGCTGTTAGCTACAATCACATATTTATTATAAAGACTAACAAGCAGGGGGGGTGAAGTTTTAACAGTCTTTTTGTTTCTTTAATCTGGCCTCAAAATCTTTACCTACTTTTGAAATAGTCTTAAAAGCTCCTCCTGAATTAGCCAGCAACTAATTTTACTCCCGTATTTATAAATAGATCCAACAATTTTTATCAGATTGGATAATAGAACAGAACAGATAATCTCTATAAACACAGGGATTAACTTTTTTTTTTTTTTAATCTTTACTGTGGGACCTGGATCAGAAGTTCTCATGAATTTAGGGTACTACATTTCAGAGAAGATTTGCAAAAGGGCCATTTGCAAAAATGGGGGCGATGTGGATGTTGACAGGCAGGGATGGGACGTGGATTTATTGGCTGCCACAAGCCTTAAGATTCCCGGAGTGGGATGTGCACCCACTCACACGGGGGTGAGGTTAGTGACATGGCAAACAGCCCTGACAGCACTCAGGGCACACAATACTGAGGGTTTTCTCCACGTGGGCCCATGTCTGGATGGGACCAGGGACTGCCATTCACTTCACCTAGATCGGCCACCTCCTGAGGCTCTGTTCAAGGTAAACAGCGTGTCACACTGGGCGAGGCCAGCTCACCCTCTTTACTCCTTTCTGGTGTTGCGAGGGATCTCCTGCCTGGGCTGGAAGGGACTGTGTCTCATTGTCCATCATATGTGAGCCTTGCTCAGGTGTGGGTCCTGGTAAAACACAAAGGAGAAGGCATCCAGAGGAGTCCTGTGATCCACATTCTTCTAGCGTGGGCCACTGACTGCCAATATCTACCAACTGAAATGCAGGGCACGAAACCCAGAGTGAACAAAAGACAGAACACCTTTTTATAAGGAGAGATGATTCAAAGGCCCTTTCCTAGATGAACCATGTTTAAATCAGTGTATGTCCTTCAGGATATAAAACAGATGGCTCTGAATATTGACTTTTAAAATATCATCCTCCAAACAGCTTTTCAAGGCGGCTGGCCTCACGCGCTGCCTTGTTTCTAATTGTGCAATGTCCTCATTCCCAGAGCTGCCCCAGGGAGCCCCTGCTCATCCCCTCTCTGGTGCATTGTGTGAAAGCTTCCATAGCACTTGATTGAAAGAACATCCCCCTCTCCACCCGAGACCCTCTCCTAAGTGGGCTCCTCTGATCCCCCAGTGGCTCTAGCCTTAAGCAGCCTGAGATGTTGCCTGATACCTTTTGCCAGCAAAGCCACACAGGACCAGTACCATAGCGGACTCTGTCTTCCTGAGCCCAGAGGAGTGTTCTGCCGTAAGACCCAGATGGTTGCTGCAGCCTCCTGCCCAGCTTGTGGGTCAGATCCTGCCTGATCTAATGTGTCTAAATCAAAGCTTAGTTCCCAGGTGCCTGCTATCAGATTTGTCCATTTTAGCCTTACATTTTCTAGGTCAGCTGGATAATGGACCTCATTTACCAGTTGTTTATCAATGCTTGGCTTCAATGGGCCATGTGTTTGTTTCCTGTGACCGCTGTAGCACCTTGCCTCAAACTGGGCGACTTAACTGCAACGCACTCTGGAGACCCAGTGTCTGCACACAAGGTGTCAGCAGGGCCATGCTCCCCTGAAGGCTCTGAGGGGGAGCCTTCCCTGCCTCTCCCAGCCCCTCGGTGCTCCCTGTGACAGTATCACTCCCCTCTCTGCCTATCTGCACATAGCCATCCCCTCCCGCATGTCTGAGCCTTCAAGCCTCTCCTTGTAAAGACATCCATCATTGGAGGCAGAGCTCGCTGTAACCTGGTATGACTTCACTTAACTTGGTCACATCTATAATTATCCTGTTTCTATGTCAAGTCACATTCACAGGTACTGGGAGTTAGGACTTGAACCTGCCTTTTGGAGGAACTTGGTGCAGGCTACATCCACTGCAGGCTAGATCCACTGCAGGCTACATCCCCCTGGCCTGCCCTAGGGAGCTGGAACCATTGTTTGCTGCAAGCCATGCAAAGCCATCTGCTAGAGTATCAGAGACCCATGCACCTCTCCATCAGTGCATCAGGACGGGCCCGTGGATGGGACAGATTTCGTCACTGCTTTTTGTTGTTATTTATTTCATTCCACTCACTGTTTTTATTATTTTGGAGGGAGGAATGGGAGGAGGTGGAGGATGGGATGACCTCTCTGGGCTAACCCAGGCTTCCCCATGTCACCTGGCTCCCGGGGCCCAGTGTGGAACCCCTGATAACTGCTGCTGACAATCCAGGCTGGTTGTGGGCCTGAACGCCAGTCCTTGGCAGATCATAGCCATGGTCCCCCCAGCCACTCTCTACCACCTTCACTCTAGGAACGAAGCGCAGATTCCAGAATGGGGGCTGGCCCTCATCATGACCACCATTGTGGTCTGCCTGCCTAGGCCCCCAGCCCTGAGGCAGTGGCTCCCAAACTTTCATATAATAAAAATCCCCTCTGGGGTTCAAACAAACAAACAAAAAGAATAGGATGTCAGGACTCAGAACCACCCAGGAGGAGCTGGGTGCAGTTTATGTTGGCGTTTCTTCTCGTGATCCTCCTCATCCATGACGTGGGGAGCCACTCTTAGAAGAACGTCTCACCATCTGATATAATTTGGATGTCCCACCCAAGTCTGATGTTGAATCGTAATCCCCAGTGCTGGAGGTGGGGCCTGGTGAGAGGTGTGTGGGTCATGGGGGTGGATCTCTCATGGCTTGGTACTGATTTCCAGATAGTGAGTTCTCGAAAGATCTGGTCATTTAAAAGCGTGTGGCATGTCCCCACTCCCTCTCGCTCGTGCCTTCACGATGTTATGGGCAAGCCCCCACTTTGCCTTCTGCCATAAGTAAAAGCTCCCTGAGGCCTCCCCAAAAGCAATGCCTGTGCTGTGCTTCCTGTACAGCCTGCAGAACCATGAGCCAATTAAATCTCTTTTCTTGTAAATTACCCAGACTCAGGTCTTTCTCTGTAGCAATGCAAGAATGGCCTAATACACTGTCCTAAGGCCTGGGCTTGTGATCAGTGTCACCCAGCCAAACTCTGTCCCTAGGCATGTGGCGCTGAGTCACAGTAACAGCCCACTCCAGTAGACCATTCCTGCTGCTCAGGGCCTGTCTGGTGCCCAACTACAGCTCTGATTTTGTGAGTGGAGCTAGGGCTTCTAATGACTGTTGAGTTCAGAGTTAAAGGGGGCATCTGGAATGTGTGTCTGCATGTGTGTGTATGTGTGCACATGTGTGTGCATGTGTATGTGTGCATCCAAGAGTGTGTGTGCAAGTGCATTCACAGGTGTTTCGTTAATGACCCCCTTTGACAAGAGACGGGGGAGATGAAGACTGAAACGAAAGAAAGACAACCATGGTCACACACTGCAGCCTGCCAGGGGAAGGGTGGTTCATCTCCAGGTTACCCGCCCTATTGTAAAATAAAATACCGTGATAAATCCCACTCAGGGGATTTGGAGAGCCCCCTAAGGCCCTGACGTGGAAGGAGAAATGGACTGATATCGACAGCTAAGCTCCCATGCACAAGAGGTTAATGGTAACATGGGAATCTGGAGCAGAGAATCACCAGGCCCTACCTCCAGCACTGGGGATTATGATTCAACATCAGTGTGCAGTGGAGACTGTTCTATCAGCACTCTGCCGGAGGCCTGGGACCAGAGATGCTGTGTTGGCCCTCCTTGCATGGAAGAGTAAACGCGGGCCTCCTAAGAGTGGAGGAAGCTGGTTAGTGTGTCTCTGGGCAGGGTTGCCTCGTCAAACAGAGATGTCCCTGACTTGTGAAGCTTCCATTTAAGACTTTTAAACTTTAGATGGTATGAAAGTGGCATGGCATACAATAGAAAATGTGCTTTGGGTATACATACAGCCATTCTGTTTTTCACTTTTAGCTTAGTATTCAATAAATTACATGGGATATCAACACTTTATTATAATATAGCCTTTGTGTTCGGTGACTGACCATTGTAGGCTAATATAAGTGTTCTGAGAACATTTAAGCTGGGCCAGGCTAAGCTAGGATGGTTGATAAGGTAGGTGTATTGAACTCATTTTCCACTTAAGATATTTTCAACTTACGATGAGTTTACCAGGAAGTGACCCCATTGTAAGTCAAGCAGTGCATATTGTAATTTTTTGTGGGAACATACCTATATGAAGACATTTTGCCTTATCTATCTGGAATTCACATGTCTGCCCAGCCTACCCACGAGGTCCCCAGGACATGGCAAAGACAGCCTATGGGTGGGCACAGTTCATTCCCCTCCTCCCAGTCCAGCATCCACAGAGACCATCAGGATGGTGCGGGAACAAATTCCATTAGACTCTCCAGACACCCAGTGCTTCAACACATTTAGTATTAATAGGGGGACAACAAAAGAGGAAGAGAAAACAAACCCTGTCCAGTATCAGGCAGCTCACTAAGTGAGACACGGAGCATCTCATGAAGTCCTCCCTCAGAGAAACCCTAAGCAGAGGTGTGGAAATGAAACCTCTGTGGTAGGAGGGGATTAAGTTATTTGTCAAAGCTCTCATCATTAGTAAGCAACACAGGTGAGGAAGGAGCTCTTGTCTCCATTGCTTTACTCCATGACCAGCCTCGCTTGTCTACCACATTTTTCCTTGAGTTGCCCGCACAATTTTCCCACTCTCCAAGTGGCCCAGGTTGAAGGCTAGCTGATCTCCTAGCTCCTGCTGTCCCCTGTCTGTCATCAACTGCTGGCCAGCATCCCAAGCATAGACAGAGTGGAGAGAGTCTCTGCCTTCAGTGGGGAACAAGCGGTCCATGTTGAAAGGGTGCTTTAATGAGAAAATACAGAATTACTGGTTGGGAACAGGACAAGTAACTAACAGTGGTGTAGGACGGCATGATGGAAAGATTTTCTGAAGATCTGATGTTCATGCTGAGCCTCAAAATTGACTAGGAGTTACCTGGGCCAACACCTGAGGGAAGAGGGGAGGCTGAGGTATAAGGAACAGCAGGTGCAAAGGCTTGACGGGGGTGGGAAGCCACTGCACATTCCAAGAGCAAGGCCGAGGTGGCTGGACAAGGAGCGAGGACCAAGTGGCCAAGGATGAATTAGAGCCTCAGGGTTGAGGTTCCTGAGGCCGGATTTTATCCTTAGTAGAACAGAGTCCAGAAGGCTTGTAGTTGCCCTCTAGCACTGAGGAAGGCTGCCTGGGTTGGCTGCTTTCGCACAGCTTCTGTATTAGTCTGTTTTCACTCTGCTGATAAAGACATACCTGAGATTGCATAATTTATAAAGAAAAAGAAGTTTAATGGACTCAGTGTGACACATGATGGGGGAGGCCTCACAATCATGGTGGAAGGCAAGGGAAGAACAGTCACACCTTACATGGTGGCAGGCAGAGAAATGAGAACCAAGCAAAAGGGGAAGCCCCTTATGAGACCATCAGATCTCATGAGATGTATTCACTACCATGAGAACAGTATGGCAGAAACTGTCCCCATGATACGGTTATCTACCACCAGATCCCTCCCACACCATGAGGGAGTTATGGGAGCTACAATTCAAGATGAGATTTGGGTGGGGACATAGCCAAACCGTATCAGGTTCCCAACTTCCCATGTCTCTTTCCAGGGCCACCTGCCAGGTCTCCCAGCTGTGACCTCCCACGTGCCTTGGAGCTCCTGGTTGAGAGTTCTGGGCTGACCTCTCACAGAGTCCCCAGGACCCATCCCTGTAGCCTGTCCTGCCCCAGTGAGCAGGTTTCTGCCCCATGCTGGGTCACTGTCTCCCACAGCTTCTGAGATGTATTCCTACCGTGTGTCTAGGCCTAATGTCTGATAGACCCACCCTCCTTCTGGAAAGTATATCTAAGACCTGCAGAGTATCTGTCAATTTTGCATTTTTCAGGACGGAGAAGGGGAGAAAAGTAAAGAGAATCCCCTGGCTGGTTCAATGTGATTTCTGCCAGAACAGTCTTTCTAAGAAGGACAGATAGGGCTATGGGCCACATGGATGCTTTTGGAAAGAGCCATCATTGCCTGGAAACTGGTGGCAGAATGGATTCAAAATCCCAGCAATGCTGTTTGCTTGTTGAGTGATTTCCCAGAAATTATTTATTTTCTCCGTGGCTTATTTTCCCCACCTGTAAGACAAGGTCAACTACAGTGCCCAATGCACAGCACTATTTTGAGGACAGAGGGCAATAAACCAAGTGTAGTCTTTAGCACAGTCTGGCCTATGGTCTGCACCCATCAGACAGTAATTGTGGGTTTGAACTTGGGGCTGACTCTACCCTGAGCCTTGCATGACGGTAAAAGAGAGTAGAAGAGGGGCTCCACACTTCTACCTCGTCCTGGTCATCAAATGGAGCAGAATGTACATCCTCCAGGGGGAAACTGGAGTGCAGAACAGGACAGAAGGAGGTTGAGTCTTGGAGGAAGGGGAGATGAGAACTGCCATGCAGAGGCAGGAAGGCAGGACATTGGAGGAAAGAGATGTTGGATGTGTGAAATCTTAGCCTGTCAATTTAAAAAGAAAAGAATCACAGAAGTGTGAAAGAAAGTGGAGAGGCTGAGCTCTGGATCCTGGCAGCTCAGTCCATGAGGTTGCAAGCAGAAGTGAAACATTCACCTTCCTTTTCTCCCCATGATCACACCAGGGCATGAACTGACCACCCTGTTACCCAAACACCACCCAGGCCTGGTCTCCAAAGTGCACCCACTTCCTTAGGGAATGCTATAGTTCAGCTATGTGTGGAGGAAGGGGAGACAGCCAGAACAATTGACCAGGGCTTTTGTCCTGCTGCATTTTTCCAGAGGCAGAAAGTTGAGGCGGCCCTGAAGATGCAAATATTTATTGTAACATACCCTGTGCCAGCGCTTTGCCCTAAAGCATCTAGGGATAAAAAGACCACAGAAGTCATAGGCATTCTCTCATGTTGCTCACAGTGTAGTTGGGGGGACACATTTCAAAACTCATCAGAAGAAAGACTATCTCAAAAATCATAAAGAATTTGAGGCAGGGAGATGGTTGTCCATTTACCTGTGACCAAGATGTGGACCTGGCTGCAGGAAGCTGATGCAATTAATCCTGAGAAGAAAAGGTGAAACTGATGTGACGAGAGCAATACACCTGAACAAAAAGCGCAGAGTTGGGAGGCTGGAGATGGACTGAGGGCTTCCGTCAGCCCCTCTTCTTCAGGGCTCAGCAGCACAAAGTGCACAGCAGGTCTGGCTGGAGAGGGGATGGGAAGATGTGGAGAGGGTGGGCCAAGCAGGCTTTGCACCCGGAGATGGGCACAGTTCTCACCAAAGATTGAAGCCAAATGCCACATTGGCAGTCTTGAGACAGTCCCTGACCATGGTTGTAACAATGCATGAATCTTTACAAAATGATATAGACATCTGTCATCTGGCAAAGATGAAGCTTTGGAAAGGGTGAAGGGCTCAAGCACTTTGGGGATGAAAGGTACAGAGACAGTGGGAAGGCCAGGGGCAAGCATGGCCACCAGTGCCCAAGGTGAGCAAGAAGGTGATACCAGGTGCTGATGGTGGCCCCATGTGTGTTAACCTTCTGTCAGGCTGACTGTGGGTCCTGAAGTCCATCTGTTGAAGACCTAATTCCCAATGCTTCAGAATGTAACCTTATTTGAGGATAGGGTTTTTACAGAGGTAATTACAAAGTTAAATAAGGCCATATGGGCCTTATTTGGGCCAATCTGGCTCGTGTCTTCTGAGAAGAGGAGATGAGGACACGGACACACACAGAGGGATGACCATGTGAAGATACAGGGAGAAGGTGCCATCTGCAAGCCAAAGAGAGAGGCCACAGGAGAAAACAATCCTGCCGACACCTTGATCTTGGATTCCAGCCTCCAGGACTGTGAGGCAGTGAACATCTGCTCCTTGAGCGCCCTCATCTGTCATGCATGTTATAGCAGCTGAGCTGAGGATCACAGGCTCCCTCCAAACAGCCAAGGTCCGGGCTTCCCATGACACCAAACTGGGTTCATGAAAGTGCATGTTTAAGATTTTATTTTAGCTCAGAATATCAGCTCTTTATCTGATTAACAAAACAAATAGTTGTTTAATCTTGTTACATAAACAACCCACTATTGATTAAATGAAAGTAAATAAGTATAAAATTCCCAGAACGTATAGTCCAGATAAAGGAAATAATAAAACTCTCCTTGGGGGTAAAAGAAGAAAAAGAAGCTGGATATACTTCACTCATTTGGGGACATCACCTTGAATAGAATAAATTCTTTTAAAGATTAGAATCGCTTCTCCAAAACAATTTAATTTATGCTATTGGTTCTACGAATCACACTTAACTCTCATAAGGAGACAGCCCAGTCCTCAGGTTTGCTCATCCCTTTTCCTTTTCCCTATGGTGATGTCCAGAAACAATGAAAATGCCCTGATGAAATGTATTACTGTATTGGGTTTTTCTACGCTGGGGAATTTTTGCCATCTCCCAGTTTCACCTGCTCTGCGCCGTCTTCTGAAACTTCTCCTTCGAAAAACTGTATAGTCCCAGCATTGCATGGTTTTTGCTTGGCTTCAGAATAAGCTTATTTGACTTTTGCTTCTACGGAAATGGAATAGATAACATTTCCCTATTCCTCTCACTAAGTACAACTAAAAACCTTGCATATTATGTTAAAAAAAAAAAACCTAACAAGAATATGAAAAGTGAAGAGAAGAAGGCAGACCAGCTATGGACCTTGGGACAAGAGAATCAACATGGTGGCATTCCTAGGTCTTCTTTTTGCCTCGTGTAACTCTGAGTCGAGGCAGATGTAGGCGTAGGCAAAAAGAATACCTTAGCAGAAGCCTGCTGTCTCTAGCCAAAGAACAAGGAGAGACACAGCCTAGAAAAAAAAAAAAATTAGACAGTAAACGCTCAACTGTTAGCCAAATTCTACCAAAAAGCTGTGGCGCAAACCCCATCCATGCCAGCAAAAAATAAATAAGAAGTGTAGACTGCCAGCCCCTCTGGGAAGAGGCACCCCCAAATTCCCCACCCCTCCTTTTCCTGCTGGAGTGCTGTAATAAAAAGATAACCAACACAGAAAACTTAAATAAGATTCAATTTCTCATACCACAAAATCCACATTTCCAGTTTTCAGTAAAAAATCACTCATCATACCAAGCACCAGGAAAACTTCAAAGTAAATGAAAAGGACAAACAGGAGATTCCAACGCCAACATGACAGAAATATTAGAATTCTCCAACACATATTTAAAAGAAATCATCATAAAAATGCTTCAGTGAGTGATTATGAACATGCTGAAAAACCATGAACAAATAGAAAGTCTCAGCAAAGAACTAAGAGACGTAAAAAAGAATCAAATGAAAATTGTAGAACTGAAAAACACAGTAACCATTAAAAAAAGATATGTGGAAGGACTCAACAGCAGATGGAGGGGCCACAGGAAAGAATCAGTGAAGTAGAAGAAATAATAATATAAAAAGCCCAATCTGAGAAACAAAGAAAGAAGACTTAAAAAAAAAAATGAAGGGAGTCTCAGGGACAAATCATAAACACACAGATTTGAGAGGCCGATTAAATCCCAAACAAAATAAACTCAAATAAATCTACAACAAGACACATCATAGTCCAATATCTGAAAACTGAAGATAAAGAGTATATCTTGAAAGCAATGACAGAGAAATAAAACCTATCTATAGGCAAAAATATAGCAGGTTCTAAAAAATTCTAATGACAATGGACTTTTCATTGAAAACCATGGAAGCCAGAAGAAGTAGCCCTGCGTTTGTCAAGTGCTGAAAGAAAAGAATTGTAAACCCAGAATCCTATGTTTGCTATGTAAATTATATAAGTGAATGGATTCTATACATGATTGAAGTCAAGACAGCCTTAGAAGAAGGAAACTAAGCTAATTAGTTGCGATCAGACATACCCCAAAATAATGGCTAAGGGAAGTTCTCCATACAGGAAGGAAACGATTAAAGAACTTTGGAACTTCAGGAAAGAAGGAAGAAAACAATGAGTAGAAATATGGCTAAATAAAACAGGCTGCCTTCTGTTCTTAAGTTTTTAAAATTATGTCTGACAATTCAAGCAGAACTTATAACCCTGCTTGACATGATTCTAAGTAAATATAGAGGAAATACGTAGGATGATCAGAAGCAAGTGGTGAGAGGAATTTGTAAGATTTCTAAACTTCATTTGAAACGGTAAAAAGGCCACAGCAGTAGACTCTGACAAGACATGTGTATATAATGTAAACCTAGCGCAATTACTGAATGAGTATATCAAGAGATAAACCAAAAAACACAATCAATCATTAAGTTAAAATAAAATCTTTAAAAATACATTTGAGTGACCCACAGAGAGGCAGGGGAAAGAAGAAAAAAGAAATGAGAAAACAGAGAAAAAAATAAAATGATAGAATTAAACCCCTAACATGACAATGATGACTTTAAATATCAATGGTCTAAATAGATCAATTAAAAGGGAAAAAATGATGAGATGAATTAACTGCATTACCAATTACATGCTATATAGAAGAAGTTGTGTGCACTTCAAATAGATGATATAGACATATTCAAAATAAAAGAATAGAATGGCTTATGTTATGCAAATATTAAAGCAGTAGTGGTTACATTAATATCACATAAAGCAGACTTCAGAGAAAAAAATAATTATTCGACATAGGGAGGGTCATTTTATAATGATGATTTAAAAAAAAAACAGTCGGGTGTGGTGGCTTCAAAATTCTGGGATTACAGCTTACCGTGAGGTTATGGCCCAATAAACCCATTCACAAGTTGAAAATATTGTGAAGTCAAGAATGCATTTAATATGCCTAACTTACCAAACTTCATAGCTTCGCCTCACCTCCGTAGCTGTGCTCACAGCACATCCATTAGCCTAGAGTTGGGAAACATCGTCTAACACAAAGCTTCTTTTATAATAAAGTACCAATGTCTCACATAATTTACTGAAAACTGTACTGAAAATGAAAAACAGAATGGTTGTATGGCTACTCAAAGCATAGTTTCGATAAATACATATTGCTTTTGTTCCTTCAGAGAATCAAAAAATTGGAAAATGTTAAGTCATACTATTGCAAGTCAGGAACTGCCTGTGTTGTAGCTGACCACATGGAAAAATCACCCAATGACATCAACTGATGTAGAAAAAGCATTTGGCAAAATGCAATATTGATTCATTTTAAAAAAGAGAGAGGGAGAAAGCAAAAAGAAAAGTTTTAGAAAATAGTAATAATATTAATAAGGGAGAAACTTCCTCACCTTCACAAAGAGCATCTGTAAAACCACAGCTCGCTTTATACTGCATGGCGTGAATCCTTCCCCCTAAGATTTGGAGCCACGCAGGGATTTCTGTTCTCATCATTCTTAGTGAATATAGTGCTACACGTTTTAACCAGGGCATTAAGGAAAAAAAAAAAGGTAATAGAAAGCAGAATGCAGTTAAAGAAATAAAACTGCATTGTAGATGGTTTGATTGTCTGCTCACAAAATCCTGAAGAATCTACAACAGCGCACCTAAAACTAATAAATGGCCTCAGCAGTATTTCAGGATAAAAAATAAACATAGAAAACTCAGCTGTGTTTCTGTACCCTAGAAGAGAACATGTGGACACAGAAATTAAAATAGAATACCATTTACAATAGCTAAAAGAAATGAAATACTAAGGTAAAAATCTAACGAAGTGTAAACAGAAATTGTATTGCAGAATGCTGATACAAGAATCAAAGATCTAAACAAATAAATAGAAATACCATCATAGATTTAATTATAGATTCAAAGACATAAGAGAGTGAGTCTGTCAATTCTTCTCAAATTGATCTATAGGTTTAAATAATTTATTTCATACTTTATGTAGGACTTTTGTAGATTGAGACATTATTCTAAAATGAGTACAGAAAGACAAAAAACAAAACAAAACAAACAAAAAAACTAGTACAGCTAAAAGAACTTTGAAAAAGAATAACTTAGAGGTAATTAGTCATCATGACCAGCATGGAAATCTGGATTTGGCCACCCACTGCTCCCATGTGCTGCAGCAGATGGCTCCATCTCATAACCTCAGTTTCCCCAAATTTAAAACTGAAGGCAGAACAGTAACCTCTCTAATGTGCTCTTGTGGGAATGAAGTGAAGTGAAGCACGCAGAGCCCCTGCAGCGTGCATGGCCCACAAGGAGCATTCCACAGCTGTGCCTCTTCATAAGGCATCATGTGCAGGCATCCACTGCCCCTGGCTATGCTCACCAGGTTACAGAACATGAGAGCATGGACACCTCACTCAGGGGCACCACCCTAAGGATGGTGGGCTGTGGTCATCCCTTCTCCACTTGTCTCCCTCTCACATTTCCCCAGAAGTGCTCCAGGGCCACCCTCAGAAACCAGGATTCCAGCTCCTGATGGATATGAAGACCTGCATTTTGTTGCTGCTCCCTGAAGAAAGGAAAGGGCTCCCTCAGCAGGACCATGCTGACAGAAGCCCTGATCTGCCCCTGCTGTCTGCCTCCCTCCACCCATCAAAGAGGTGACATCACATTCATGGAGAAGATCCTTGTCAGAAAATAGGGAAGCCAAGTCCCAAGGCACATCCCAACTTGCTCTAACTCCCTGTAAGCCTGTTTCCAGCAATGTGGGGCTAGTGCATTGCTTCTCATAATTGTAGTAGGAAGCTTCTAAAAGGGCCCCAGTACCTTTGGTGTTCACAGCCCTGGTAATAATACCATCTTCTTGAGTATTATTGAATACTTCTTGAGTATCAGTGAATAATACCCATTGAGGATGGGACCCAGTGATTTGCTTCTAACAGAGACAATATAGCAAAAGTGGTGGGATATCACATTCATGATGACGTTACAGAAAGACTGCATTCTGGCTGGTTCACCCTCTCTTGTTTTATGCTATAACTCTGCAGAAGGTCACAGTGTGAGCTGCTCTCACAGTACAGACACTCCTTGCCAAGGGACACACAGTTCGAGCCAGCAGACCGTGAAGAGCTGAGACCCTCCACCCAACATCTGCAAAGAATGCCATCCTGCTCTTAGCCATATGAGTGAGCTTGGCAGCAGATCTGCCCCTTCCACAAGTCTTGAGATGGATGCAGATCCACCAACATGCAGACTGCAATGCTGAGACCCTGAGCCCAACCACCCAGTGAGGCCATACCTGGATTCCTGACACTCAGAAACAGAGAGTCTAAAAGTTTGTTATTTCAAACCACTAAAATTTGTTAAGTAGCAAAACGTAACTAATATCATTGTGTTAGGTCTTAAACCATCCTGAAAATCTTCTTAGGTGAATCCTTCATTTCCATTGAAATACTCCCACTAACACAAATCAAGTGGTGACAAGAAATTGACATGAAATTCCTAATGCCTATACAGCAATATTAAGTGTCCACCTTTAGACCTGTATTATGTACCAATTACTGTGTGCATTTCATACATGGCCCATGAGACATCCTATTGTTTCCTTCACCTACTTGGCTACTTCTTATTTATTTTTTAAGTGGGGCTAGGCTCTAAAAAATATATATCAAGTAGCTCCTTTTACGAATTGCCAGCTATTCATAAATTGTTCCAGTGCTGATAAATGGATGTGTGCATGTCCCTAGGATGCTGCAGGCTGTGGTGAGGCACTCTGTTGCCTTCCTCTGATGCTTCAAGGGCAACTGTCCCTGCCTGAGATGAATTGATCATCATTCAGGCACACAGGGCAGAGGGAGGCCCTTGTCTCCACTAGCCCGGCACACAGGGAACAGTTACAATTTTTTTTGCATTGTATTCCCCAGACTTTGGAGCTCTAATGTACCTTTTTTGTGAGCTTTTCATTCCATTGTTTGCTGTCATTTCTGTCACTTCCTTCTAGTTGTTGTAGCACAAATGGAAACGCAGCAGTCTCCTGCTCTGGCTTCATGTCTCCACCCTCCTAGGGTACACAGCCAACAGACTTTAAATGACTAATTTTCTGTTTTCAATCGCAAAGGAGGACAGGAAGAGAGTACTTAGTCACCTTGTAAACCAGTTTCAAAATATTGTTTTCATAGGCATTTTACTTGTTTTCTTTTCTTTTAAATTATGATAAAGATTTTACATAACATAAGATTTACCTTCTTCACCATTTTCAAGTGTACTGTTCAGCAGCATTAGGTACATTAATAATGTTGTACAATTATCAGCGTTAACTGTTTTCAGAACTTTTTTTTTTATCATCCTGAACAAAAACGCAGTATTCATTCAATACTCATTCCCCATTCCTCCTCCCCGCCAGGCCCTGGAAACCATCATTCCACTTTGTGTCTCCATGACTTGGACTTCTCCAGGGTCCTCCCAAGAGTGGAAACAGGCAGCAGTTGTCTTTTTGTGTCTGGTTTGTTTCACTTAGCATAATGTCCTGGATGCTTATTTATGTTGTAGAATGTGACATGATTTCCTTTTTTTTTTTTTTTTTATAGAGTCTTACTCTGTCATTTAGGCTGGAGTGCAGTGACACACTCTTGGCTCACTGCAACTTCCACCTCCCAGGTCGAAGTGATTCCTCTGCCTCAGCCTCCCAAGTAGCTGGGACTACAGGCGCATGCTACCACGCCTGACTAATTTTTGTATTTTTAGTAGAGATGAGGTTGCACCATATTGGCCAGGCTGGTCAAGAACTCCTGACCTCTTGATCCACCCACCTTGGCCTCTCTAAGTGCTGGATTACAGGCATGAGCCACCATGCCAGGCTGATTTCCTTCATTTTTAAGGCTATTTCCCATTATATGGATAGGCCACTTTTGTGACTCTATTCATCAGATGATGGACACTTGGGTTTCTCCTACCTTTTGGCAACTGCAAATAACACTGCTATGAATTTTAGTTATTTTCACAGACATGTTGCCCAGAAATATGTTTCTTTTCCACCCACCATTCCAATAACATAAAGTCCCTTCAGGACTCAGAGCTGACTGAGGAAGAATGTCAGTAAAAGGAAGGTCACTTGGGAGATAGGCTTAACTTGATTATTCTCTTCCTCTTCTCTTCCTTGTCTTCCTTCTTTTTTCCATCATCAGGTTCAAGACACTTAGCTGGGAGCCAAGGGGTATAGAGATGAACACACAGCATCTGTGTCATGTGCTCCTGGGCCAGGAGCAGATCGCTCCTACACACACACACACACACACACACACACACACACACACGCACGCACAAATGGTGGTAGGACTTACAGTTGCATGGTTGCTGGTTTGAGCTCTATGGAAGAGGAATGGGCCAGCTGGGGGCACAGAAAAACTAATCAGTAATCAGAAGATGTGGGAAAGCATGGCCTAGGACCTTGGCAGGAAATGAGGCAAAACTTTGACGAATTTGGAACCCATGTGGGTGAGGTGGAAAAGGAGAATAGGGCATCTGCACGTGGCAATGCATCCCAAGTGGCTGAAGCATAAAGAAGGTGGACAGAGAAAGGGAGAAAGACATACCTAGTTAGACAGGGAGATTTGAGCACGTCAAGAAGGACTCTAAGTGTTGTGCAAAAATATTCCACTTAGACAGCAATAAAGTCATTAAAAACATTTTTTACCTTACTGCAAACTTACATCAAAGTAAAAATTAAAGTCCTTAAAGCAAAGAAGCAACTACAAAAACGTAGCCCAATTAAGTGTTAAAAAACCATCCTAACATGACTATACAACAAGCCATCACTGTCATGACACCATAGCAGGGCAGGTAGTGGTGCCCTGGACTGGATCCTGGAGCTAAAATAGGATATAATTTTAAAAACTGATAAAATCCAGCCAGGCGTGGTGTCTCATATCTGTAATCCCAGCCTTTTGGAAGGCTGAGGCAGGTGGATCAGGTTAGGAGTTCGAGACCAGCCTGGCCAACATAGTGAAACCCTGTTTCTACTAAAAATACAACAATTAGCCAGGTGTGGTGGTGTGCAACTGCAGTCCCAGCTACTCCGAAGGCTGAGGCAGGAGAATGTCTTGAACCCATGAGGCGCAGGTTGCAGTGAGCGGAGATTATGCAACTGTACTCCAGGCTACGTGACCGAGTAAGACTCTGTCTCAAAAAACAAAACAAACAAACAAAAAAACAAAACAAAACAAAAAACCTGATGAACTCCAAATAAAATCCACGGTTTAGTTAATAGTAATGTACCAATGTCAATTTCTCAGTTTTCACAAAAGCACCATGATAGTATCAGACATTAATGATAGGGGAAAGTCAGTAAAGGGCATATGAGAAGTCTCTATAATGTCTTGTAACTTGTCTATTAAATCTAAAATTATTCCAAAATAAAATTTATTTTAAAATATTGAAGCCCTAAAAGTCCATGATGATATCCTTTAATAAAATCAATGTTTTTCCTCTTCCTGCACTTGCCTCTAAATACTGTACATATTCATTTTTATGTATGTGAAGAAAATACAGAATAGACTTTATAATTGACTATTTTACTTAACATATATTAATATTTTATGTATTGACTCCTTCTTAGACAATCATGGAACCAATACTGAGGGCCTGGTGTGTATGTTACACAACTTTTGCATGGCCAGACTCTCAGATACAAACGTGCACACACATAAACAGGGACCATAAATATCACCCCTTCTTCATTGTGATATCTATTTATTTTTAATTTTAATTTTTTTGAGATGGAGTTTCACTCTTGTCTCCCAGGCTGGAGTGTGGTGGCATGATCTTGGCTCACTGCAACCTCAGCCTCCCAGGTTTCAAGCAATTCTTCTGCCTCAGCCTCCCAAGTAGTTGGGATTACAGGCAGTTGCCACCACGCCTGGTTAATTTTTGTATTTTTAGTAGAGACGGGATTTCACCATATTGGCCAGGCTGGTTTCAAACTACTGACCTCAAGTGATCCACTCTCCTCGGCCTCCCAGAGTGCTGGGATTACAGACATGAGACACTGCGCCTGGCCCATTGTTATAATTATATATTTGTCCAACTTATTTCCTTATTTCATGGCACAGGCATCCCTATAATTCAACGAACGTGGATCTAACTCAACATGTTTAATATCTGAATGATACTCTATGTTAGGTGTGTAGTCAACTTATTTAAACTTTTCCCTGTTGGTGGACTTGCAATTTTGTGCTGGAATATGTCTAATGGTACCTATGGCACATGCAAATGACTTCATTTCTGCAGACTAGATGAGCAGAAATGGAACAGATGCATGTGTGCACATGTGTGTGGATGGGAAAATATAAAAACAACATATAAAATGCTCTCTCCTTTACCTCCTC
This sequence comes from Sapajus apella, assembly GCF_009761245.1. Classification (NCBI taxonomy): domain Eukaryota; kingdom Metazoa; phylum Chordata; class Mammalia; order Primates; family Cebidae; genus Sapajus; species Sapajus apella. The sequence goes on along the minus strand of NW_022437058.1, from coordinate 1,871,797 downwards.
GCCAACCGTGGATAATATTAATATGATGGTTTTTTCAATATGATAAACTAAAATTGATGCAAGTAGTTATTTTCATTTACTTTTCCGTGCTTCCATATAAGAGTTGGTATTTTTAAAAAAACATGCTTATCAATCATTTGCATTCACTGCTCTGTGTATTGACTCTTCATTTTTTCTATGTTATTTCACTTTTATTATAAGTTTGTAAAAGTTCTTGGTATGTTGTCCCTATTAACTCTGTTACAGCTCGAGTAATGTTTTTCCCAGTTAGCCTTGCCTTTATTTTGTTTGGGGTATTCTTTGTTGTAATTTTTAAAAAACCCATAGTCAAGTATGTATGACATAATGACTAAGCAGGACTTGGGCAGAATTATGTAATAGATTTTTTCCCTTACACAGTACATGTTAAATGTTACTCCCTTCTCAGGTTCCAGAAAGCACCTCAAGCACTATCAGGATTAACCATTATGGTCATCTCTGGTTATCATTCCCCGGTCTAATGATCAGGTATTGAACGTCCAGCCCAATCCAAACCTAAGACTTCCGCTCTCATCTGGGGCAAGTCTCCTCCAGCCATGGCGGCTCCTGGCCAGACCCTCAGAAAAAGAATTAAAAAAAAGAAAAAGAATAAAGGAAAGGAAGAAAGAGGAAGAGGAAGAGGGAGAGAGAACAGGGGTGTTGCTTTATTGCCCGGGCTAGAATGCAGTCTAAAACTGGGTATGCCTGTAATTGTGTTTAATAATAGAGACATAAAAAAAAAAAAGGGAAGAAAATAATTAACAAGCAGCCAACCAATATTTCATTTAAACCTGTAAATACGTGTGATGTAGTACTGATAAGAGTGTATATTTTGTGTATTTAAAGTGGAGAGTTCTATGAATGTTAATTAAGTCTACTTGTTCCGGATCTGAGTTCAAGTCCTAAATATCAGTGTTAACTTTCTGTCTCATTGATCTACCTAATATTGATGTTGAAGTCTCCCACTATTATTGTGTGGGAGTCCAAGTCTCTTTGTAAGTCTTATATATCTGGGTATTTCTGTATTGGGTGCATATATGTTTAGGATCTTTAGCTCTTCTTGTTACATTGATCCTTTTATCTTTATGTAGTATCCTTCTTTGCTTCTTTTGATCTTTGTTGCTTTGAAATCTATTTTATCAGCAAAAATTGCAACTCCTGCTTTCTATTTATTTATTTTTGCTCTCCATTTGGTTGGTAAATTTTTCTCCATCCCTTTGTTTTGAGTCTCTGTGTATCCTTGCATGTGAAATGGATCTGGATGTAGCATACCAATGGGCCTTGGCTTTTTTTGCCTGTCTATGTCTTTGGATTGGGGGATTTAGTCGATTTAAATTTAGAATTAATAACAATATATGTGTGTTTGATACTGTCATTTAATGTTAGCTGGCTGTTTTGCCCATTAGTTGATGCAATTTCTTAATTATGTTGATGTTCCTTATTTTTTGGTATTTTTTAGAAAGGCTGATACTGGTTGTTCCTTTCTATTTGTAGTGGTTCTTTCAGAAGCTCTTGTAAAGCAGGCCTGGTGGTGATGAAATCTCTGAGTGCTTGCTTGTTCACAAAAGATTTTATTTTTCCTTTGCTTATGAAGCTTAGTTTGGCTGGATGTAAAATTCTGGGTTGAAAGTTCTTTTCTTTAAGGATGTTGAATATTGGCCCCCACTCTCTTCTGTCTTGTAGGGTTTCTGCTGAGAGATTTGCTGTGAGTCTGATGGGCTTCCTTTTATGGGTAACGTGACCTTTCTCTCTGGCTGCCCTCAGTATTTTCTCTTTCATTTCAACCCTGGTGAATCTGGTGATTATGTGCCTTGAGGTTGGTCTTCTTGAGGAATATCTTTGTGGTGTTCTCTGTATTACCTGGAGTTGAATATTGTCCTGCCTTGCTAGGTTGGGAAAGTTTTCCTGAATAATATCCTGAAGCGTATTTTCCAGCTTGGATTGATTCTCTTCATCACATTCAGGTACACCTATCAAACGTAGATTAGGTCTTTTCACATCGTCCCATATTTCTTGGAGACTTTGCTCGTTCTTTTTTATCCTTTTTTCTCTAATCTTGTCTTTTTGTTTTATTTCATGAAGTTGGTCTTCGACCTCTGATATCTTTTCTTCTGCTTGATCAATTCGGCTGTTAAAACCTGTGCATAGTTCGTGAAGTTCTCTTGTTGTATTTTTCAGCTCCATTAATTCACTTATATTCCTCTCTAAATTGTGTGTTATTGTTAACATTTCATCAAACCTTTTTTCAAAGTTCTTAGTTTCTTTGCATTGGGTTAGAACAAGTTCTTTTAATTCCCAGAAGTTTCTTATCATCCACTTTTTAAAGTCAGCTTCTGCTAATGGAACACAGTCTTTCTCCATCAGGCCTTGTTCTGTTGCTGATGAGGAACTGTGATCCCCTGTAGAGGGAGAGGCATTCTGAGTTTGGGTATTCTCAGCCTTTTTAGGCTGGTTTCTTCCCTTCATTATAAATTTATCCATCTGTGGTCTTTATAATTACTGTCTTTATAGTTGGGTTTCTGAATGGACTTCCAACTTGTTGATTCCCGGCGCTAGAATCTGAGCAACCCACTGCACCGGCCAAAACGGCGGCGTTAAGATTGACGGTGCTTTTCTGACTCTGCACCAAGAACTGCTGCTCCAAGGCAGTGGCAAAACCGCCTCACCGGCCTCAAGAGTCGCGCTGGCGACACTTGGGGCTCCTCCGCTGGGAATCTCCTGGTGCGTGAGCAACAAAAATTGATCTGAAAGTGTGGCGTCCTCTCGTTCTCTGCTCTTTCAGTGGGAGCTACAATCCCGAGCTGCTAGTGATCAGCCAGCTTGGATCTCTCTCCCAAATCTCATCTGGGGCAAGTCTCCTCCAGCCATGGCGGCTCCCGGCCAGACCCTCAGAATCTGAGGAAAGGTTGAGTCCTAACCTTCTTTTTCCTCTTGTCCATTCCCTGTGTTGGTCTCCAGGGATGGCCAGGATGGCGGGTAACATTTCAGCTGGACATTGGTGCCTGCTAGACAGCAGATGCCAATAGTTGGATTCTCTTTCTTTTTAAAATTGTGATAAAATATGCATAGCATAAAACTGACCGTCTTAGCCACATTAAAGTTACAGTTGAATGGCATTAAAGTGCATTCACATTTTTGTAAAACTCTTACCACCATCCATCCCCAGAACTTCATCTTCCTAAACTGAAACTCTGTACCCATTAAACACCTCCCTGTTCCCTTTCTCCCCCTAACCCCTGGTGACTGCTATTCTACTTTCTGTCTCAGTGAGCTTATCTGACTCTCTTTTCCCATTGGGAGCTCCTGCCGGTTCTCAGAAGACAGTCCCTATGGTCCTGTATCCTCTGACCCTAGCAGAAGCAGACACAACCTGAGGCTGTCCTGGGCGCTGCTGCTGGCAAGGTCCCCAGGGTCCTCTGTGGTTCATGCCTGAGATGTCCATCTGCTCTCAGGATACAAGTCACTCTGTTTCTCCCACTCTGTCCTCCAGAAAGCTCTAGCCAACTTCTGACACTGAAATTTCGCCAAGCCAGGGTCACGCACCAGCTTGAGGGCACATGTGGTCAGCTTTTCAGGATTTCTCTCCAACCATTCTCATGTGGCATGAGCTGGGGAAAACATGCCAGTCCCCACAGGGAAAGGTGACAGGTGAAGTATCTCCACAGCTGCTTCAAAGAGATCTCCTTGCACCTTCCTCACAGCCCTCCTTTGGGGCCCGGGAGGCGGAACAAGTTTGGGGTCGCCCTTCACAAGTCTTGTTGGGAAAGCAGCTGACTCTGGTAGGATGTGCGGCCCTTTGCTCTTGGATGCAGCTTGAAATCAGAAGATCCCCTGTGACTCCCTGCTGCACAAGTTATCCCATCCATTATGAATTAAAAACAGGAGATTTTGAGAATCAAGTCAGAGAGGGGTTCTGCGAGGCCCAGTAGGGATGTGACAAAGAATGTCTTCTCAACCCAGCTCTGCTCAGGTTTTCCCAAACTCTTTTCCAACTACGTCTGACTTTTGAACCCACATGTTCCTGTCTGCATTGTCCAGTTTTAGCAAGAATCCTGCTAAGTCAGTTTAGCCGGGAACCCCACCCTTGATACTCGATCAGGTTCCTTATCCTCCACAACCCCCAGGTGATATCTGGTCACCCTGGTTTGTCTTCAGCAAGAATCCTCTTACATCAGTTAAGCCATAATCCCCCCCAGCCCTGATGTTTCTTCTGAGTAATTTTCTATCCACTGACCCCCATCCTACTCCTTGGTGGTAAATTCCCACTTTTCCATGTTGTGTTTCAGAGTTTAGCTCAGCATCTCTGCCCCACAGCAAGATCCCATCATGAATATTCTTGAATAGATGTTCCAGATCTCTCTCCTCTTCTGCAAGCAGGCCTCATGGTGGGGGTGTGAGGGTGCATTCTGGGCAGGGAGAATAATATATTTTGATCTATTATTACTTTTAAATTGTGCTTTATTTTACTGAGTCATTTTCAAGCATTATTCTGAAAAAGGACCCATGGGCCTCACCGGACATCCAGAGATGCCAGGGCTGATGATAGCCTAGGCCTCTCACCAGCAGGTGATTTTTGTTTGTGATGAGAACATCTGACCTCACTCTGTAGGGAAACCTGCATGTTTAGGTGGTTGGACGTTGGGTTTTGTGCCATTGGTTAAAGTGATCAGAATGACCTGCGGAAGTCTTACAAGGCAAGGCTGGAAAGTTGAGGTGACATTTAAACCGTGAGGTCCCACTGATAAGAAAAGACCAAGTGCTCTGAATAAAAGCTTACTAGGCACGATGCTTGCTGGACAAAATGGCACTGAGGCCAGGGACAGCAAAGTCATAGTCAAGAGCTCTGGAATTGGGTTAAGGAGTTTTGAAGCCTTGAAAATAAGGGGAGAGATGGCTGGACTGCAGATGGAATTATTACCAACCTTCCTATCCTCATAGAATTATACTTTATGGCATTTTTTTCTGACATAAACTGAAACTTATTCTAAAATAGACCAGTGCTTGTTTTTTGAATTGTAATTCATAGGTCAAACCCTTTTCCGTTTTGAATAGGCACTTCTCAAAAAAGATACACAAGTGACAAGCAAGCACGTGAAAAGGACCCAACATCATCAGTCATTAGGAAAATACAAATTAAAACCAAATTGAAATACCACCTCACCGACTAAAATAAATAAAATTAAAATGACTGATATTTTCTAATGTTAACAAGAAACCAATCCACGGGAGTTATGGTTGGAAGTGCAAATGGTACATCTACTTTGGAGAACTGTCAGCTTCTTATAAAGTTCAAGTTATACGCCCCCCTGTAACCCAGTAATTCTCTCATTTGTATTTACCCAAGAGACATGAAAGCATATCTGCAGAACTGCAAAATAATGTTAAAAGAAGCTTTATTTATAATAGCCTAAATATAGAATAAATTCAAATGTCCATCAAGAAGGGAACGTGAAGGAATGAATTGTAGTTCCTCCACACAATGGAATGCTCTTCAGCAATGAGAATGTGTGAACTAGGCCATAGCATGGATGTGTTTCACAGGCATTAAGATGAGTGAAAGGAGGAAACGCACAGCAGAGTGAATACTGTGTGATTCCATTTACATGAATTCAAAACATGCCGAAGTTGGCCAGGCATGGTGGCTTACACCTGTCATCCCAGCACTTTGAGAGGCCAAAGCAGGTGGAGACAGCTCCCTCTTCCAGGAGTTCAAGACCAGCCTGGCCAAATTGCTGAAGCCCAGTCTCTACTAAAAATACAAAAATCAGCTGGGCATGGTGGCGCATACCTGCAATTGCAGCTATTTGTGAGGCTGAGGCATGAGAATTGCTTGAACCCGGGAGGAGGAGGTTGCAGTGAGCCAAGACTGCACCACTGTACTCCATCCAGCCTGGGTAAGAGAGACCCTGTCTCAAAAAAAAAAAAAAAAGCAAAAGTAATCTATGGTGGAAAATATCAGGACAGTGGTAACCTCAGATGGTGCAGGGGTGGGTTACTGACTAGAAAGAGCACAGTGGAGCCTCCGCCTGTCAGGAGGGGCCTTTATTGCCTGGACTACTGTTGGGGCTGGTGGGAATAACCCTGGCTTGGGATCACTCTCTGCTCCACACAAGCTGAGCTTTGCTAGCCCCAGATTCCAGCCTCAGGGATAGAACACCGCCGCCAATAGGCCCCGCCAGCCCAGGGATTCTAGGAGGGAGGGGAGATGAGTAGGAAGGAAGGCGCATCTGTGATGTGCTCATGGGCAAGCTGCTGGTTGAGCTTCCCAGAGTGGTGACTTCAGGCTTGGGATGGGCGTGGGCATCTCCTCTGAGCCCTCACAAGGAGCAGAGTGGGTCTCCACCAGCTGAGCTCTTCCCTGGGAGAGGCTCAGGGACAACCAGAGAGGCCCATGTCCAGGACCTTGAGAGTCCTCTTTCACTTTCCATCCCTGACTCCGAAGTTCAAGACTGTTCCCTCTCAAAGGGGGCCATGTGAGGGTGTGGCCGGCAGTCAGTGTCGCTCATAGACTTCCAGAGCCCACCCACCTGCAACCCCTTCCCAATTCCTAGGAACCCTCAGGTCCCACTGAGAGAACACCTGTAGTTATCTTGCCACACGATACAGACCAGTGCTCCTCCGCTTTTTTTTTTTTTCTCTTAAGGAGGCTTTTAGACATTTTTCATCTGTTTACTCCTTTCCAAAGGGAAATTATAACAACGCACGTAAACTGTATGTATGTGCAGGTACCCTCTATCCCCAGATAAACTGTGTATCTGTGCATGTACCCTCTATCCCCAGACAAACTGTATATCTGTGCATGTACCCTCTATCCCCAGACAAACTGTATGTATGTGCATGTACCCTCTATCCCCAGATAAACTGTGTATCTGTGCATGTACCCTCTATCCCCAGACAAACTGTATATCTGTGCATGTACCCTCTATCCCCAGACAAACTGTATGTATGTGCATGTACCCTCTATCTGTGCTCTACACATAAACAGAGCTAACCATTTTTGTCTTATCCTCCCCACAACTCAATTTGTGCCCCTGTGAGAGTGCATGACACAGATGAAATGGGCTGCCATGTTTTAGATTTAGGCCAGAGTGAGGGATGACAAAAGTCCCCAGAGGGACTTTGAACACCAGTCCCAGTGCAGTGGGAATTTGACCCTGCAAAACGGCTGCAGGGTCTGCATTCCTGCTTGAGGACCTGTGTAGTCCTGTAAAGCCTGAGCACTTTAGAGAGGGGCTGTGTTGTCCTCCTAACCTCCAATGTGATAGTAGGACTGGGGCCTTTGAAGGTAATTAGGCCATGAGGGTGGAGCCTTATGATGGGATCAGTACCCTCATTAAAAGACCCAAGAGGACTTGATTTCTCACTCTCTGCTCTTCACCCTGTGCAGATGTAATGAGAAGATGGCCCTCACCAGAAGCCAGGTGTGCTGCCAATTATTTAAATATTGTTTTTCTGGAGAAAAAAAGAAAAGCAAATAGCAACAAAAATGAAATTTCTTGTTCCCTTCTTGGATTTTAATTGTGCCAAAAGCCAAAACACACATTTCATATCCAGTCCAAAATACAGGAAAAAACGTGCCTACAGATGTTCAGCTCAGCTGTATTTGTAATAGGATAAAATGCCTTAGTGTTTCACAGTAGAAAACTGGGAAATGACAGCGTTTTTATATATAGTATTCTGCAGCCATTAAAACTGATGTTTCTGAAAAGCTTCTAATAACACTGAAAAATACTTATGTGATAATCTTAGGTTATAATCTAACTTAATTAAAAAATTTTAAAAAGCAGGACAAAAATTCAACATTTCGTGTGATTGCACATACATTAAAATATGTCTAGAAAATACAGCCAGAGGAAATAAAAACTTTCATTGCCTCAAATTGCCCCAAAGCCCAGGTCACTGCCCATGGCCAGGGAGGGTGAGTCCTGGAAGCACAGAGGCTGCTGACTCGCAGCCCAGCAGCAGCTGGACCCTCAGCCCCCTGTGCCTGGTTTCTCCTTCCACGTCAATCCTCCCAGCATCTTGTGATTGACGGGAGCAGCCCTGGCCCCTCAGGGACTGGCCTCTCCTCTTGGAAGACCAGAAGATGCTCATGGATGTGGGCTGTGAAGCAACCTGAGGGCTCTGCAGATTTCCTGTGGGGCTCACACGGGGGCCGGAGCCTCAGCCTCTGAGACCTGAAAATGGAGTTGGTGGGATGGGTGGGGCAGAGAAGAAAGTTCTCAGGATGTCCTGGTTAGTCACCCTGATCCTGGGAAATGCCCACTCATGGCTGAATCAGGGAGAATCAAGTCTCTTGGCCAAATACAAGCCATCATGGCCAGAGAAGCACCAAGCACACACAAATACACATATATGTGCACCCACAATCACGAAGACTTACATGCACAATACACACATATGTACATGCATGCTAACTCATTACACATATGAATATGTGTGCACACAACATGCCTGTCCACATACACTTATGTACAGATACCCAAATGCACACATATTCAATCTGATCTCCCTGAATAGGTTAAATCTCTCTTCTTACAGGGTTTTTAGTGTTGGGAACTTTTACTTGGTAGCACTTAGTGGTTGCTATTTGTGTAATTAGTTGTTGAATGTCTCTTCTACTAGAACAGGGGTCAGCAAACCATAGCCAGCTTTGGCCTGAAGCCTGATTTTGTAAATAAAATATTATTGGGGGAGATCAGGTGCCTACAGGGTCATATTGCTGTAGATGTGAGTAACCAATCAAGATCAACATATTTTGGTTCATTTGGATGATGAACTTAACAGAGCAGATGCACACTCATGCTCTCAAGACCTGCATTTTAGCTATTTAAGATTTTTGGGGGCCAGGAAGTGACATTTTCTTTGTTACAGGGAAATATTTTTTTAAAAAATGCATAAGGAGTTAATGTGAAATACTATGTTCTTACCAAGTGACAGCCAAAGGATGTAGAAAGCCTCTGTGTAACTTTAGGGGTGAGTGGTGGAAGCATCCAGTTACTGCAAAGCATGCCGCCACGGATCTCAGGATAATCTGCACGTGGGCAGGGAGCGCCACTTTCTCACGGTGGAGGGGAGTGACTGTTCTGCCTTTCTTTCAATACATTAAAATTGTCTTTTGAATTTTATGAGGTTTCTACATTTGTTGACATGCAAGTTTCTTCACGTTTTATCGTTGCAATATATCTACAATGCAAACATTCTTTATATCTATATGGAGTTTCGTTCTTGTTGCCCAGGCTGGTGTGCAACAGTGCGATCTCAGCTCACCGCAAGCTGTGCCTCCTGGGTTCTAGTGATTCTCCTGCCTCAGCCTCCCAAGTAGCTGGGATTACAGGCGTGCGCCGTCATGCCTGGCTAATTCTGTGTTTTTAGTAAAGATGCGGTTTCTTCATGTTGGTCAGCTGGTCTTGAACTCCCGACCTCAGGTGATCCACTCGCCTTGGCCTCCCAAAGTGCTGGGATTACAGGCGTGAGCCACTGTGCCCGGCCATAGATATCAATTTTTACTCAATTCTTGGTGTGGTCAAAAGTGAAGGGACGGGCAAGATGAGGGGCCCAGCAGCCACGTGGACCAAGTCAGAGGTAGGAGGAGGAGCTGGGATCTGTGACAGGTATGTGGCCTGGGGCCGGGAGTCTCAGCAGCTGGGGAGACATCGGGGCAGGCTGGCTGGCACTGCAGTTTATCACCTCTTCTTTATCTTTACATGTGGCTTTTTCAGTCTTCTGGATGTTAACCTTCCAGTGTTGTCCGTGAATCCTTCTGGGGTTAGGCGGGGACGTTTAGTGGGTGAGGGCTCCTGGTTTCTCCCCGACCTCCGTTTCTGGGGAGGGATCACTGGCAGCTGCTGGGGTTGCCTTGACCGTTTTGGTTGTCGGGAACTGTGGCTGGCAGCTCTGGGTGGAGAAGAGCTGCTTACCAGAGGCGCAGGATCCTTGCGCTGGGGGTCCCGCCACTCCGTCTGCAAGCCTGAGGAGCTGGGGAGGTGGCCTTTCCCCTGCACCTGAGAGGCCGCCTTGTCTGGCCAACGGCAGCAGCGGGGAACTGGGCCAGGGAGCACTGCTGGAGCTCGGCCAGGGAGCACTGCTGGAGCTGGGCCAGGGAGCACTGCTGGAGTTCGGCCAGGGAGCACTGCTGGAGCTCGGCTAGGGGGCACTGCTGGAGCTGGGCCAGGGGGCACTGCTGGAGCTGCGCCAGGGAGCACTGCTGGAGCTCGGCCAGGGAGCACTGCTGGAGCTCGGCCTGGGAGCACTGCTGGAGCTGGGCCAGGCTTCCCACTGGGAGGGACGCCTCCTGCAGGGCTGTGTGCAGGACTGTGTGCGCGGGGCGCTCCATGGCCCTGGGAGTGGAAACTCACAGGCACCTGGGCCTTAGTCCTCTTTGTCTGTGTCATGCGCCTCTTGGCCCTGGGACTGCAGTCGGGGGAAGCGAGGTTTCTCTGAGTCTCCAGGGGCCTCGAGGTGGATGCTGCTCCCGAATTCCTACAGGGGTCCCGTTTCTTCTTCTTCTGCCCCTGGGTCTCTACCGGATCATCCACCTCCATGGGTTCTTCCGGCCCTTCTTCTGCCCTCACCCCCGTCTTCAGGATCGGGGCCGGCACCTGCAGCGAAGGCAGTCGCAGGGGAAACTTCAGTCTTAGAGGAGGGATCCTCACCGTGCTTTTGCCTGCGAAGTGGTGTGGAGACAGCACGGGTTTCTCCCTTGAGGGGGGCCTCCAGACCAGAGGAGGTAGGTCCCGCAGTTGGGCGCTCAAGTTCGGGATATTCCAGCTGACTGGAAAACAAGGCCCGAGACCTCGCTGACGGTTCCAGAAGAATCGAGAAGAGTGTAGGCTTCCCGGGGCCGGCACACACGCAGGAGCTGCGGGGTGAACCCGGCGAGCCGAAGAGTCCGCATGGACAAGAGGACACCTCTGCGGTTGCCACCGCTGCCGGCGCCTGCGGTGGAACCAGGAGAGAATTCTACTAAGAAAATTTCCCATATTTCCTAAGTTGTGCGCGGACAAAAAATCACAGCCAGAAATGGAGAGGGTACTCCTGAGTCACCCACTAGTCTGTGGCCGGGCGGGGCACGGGGCAGCTGGGCTCTTATGACACCTCAGTGGGGCTGGTGACAGAGCAGGGTGTGGGGCAGTGCACAGGAGCCCAGCAAGGGCACCTACAAGTGGAGTCAAAGGGCACAGGGCGAGGCTCCCCACCCGTCCAGCTGGACTCTCTAGCCCCAGGGACATCCTGCTCCTGGGGGCAGGTGTGTGGCCCTGGATGGGCCCTGCTGTGGGGCTGTGGGGCATGCGGGGCTGATGTGCCAGAGCCCTTCCCACCCGGTGTCTGGCCCAGGCGCTGGCTGGCACCCAGTGGCCATGTCTTGGCTGGCCTTGTCCCCTGGGTTACAGGGCAAGACCCTGCTGGAAGCAGAGCGCAGGACTAGCCAGATCCTGCCAGGCTCCCCTAGGGCCTCAGCGCCTCTGTGGCGCCTGGAGCCAGGCCTGCCTTCTCCGTTGTGGTCCTGGCCTCTCCAGGCAGATTTCAGGGGAGGATGTGTGCCCCGTCTTGACTGACTGCCACCCCTTACCATTTCCCTTCCTGGCAGGCAGGGTCTCCACTTCTATTTACAAATTTGCCTGAAAACTTTCCTCAGGTCATTCGGGTGATCATGACCCAGCCAGGCTTTGAACCCAGGCCGTGCGATTCCACAGCTGACACTCTGGCCTGCGTGCCTCCTCATCGTGGATACAGCATGTATTCTTAATTTTCCCACAGTCCTAGGGTGCTTAGCACCGTGGCATATCTGTAATAGGCACATGCACACATAGAAGGAGGTCTTCAACACATAAGTTGACCATGGCCCGCTCTGGGCTCCAGTCCTTTTCAGAGATGTAGGGCAGGGATCACCAGCTGTCGGCACAGCACCATCCCACACTGCTCTTCTAATAGAGCCTTTCAGCCCAGCTGTTCTTTCTCGTCTGGTGGGAAGAATCTAAGTACGTAAAGACGATGTTCTAGATCAGCTTTGGTCTATCCTGAAAGAAATTCACCAGTGGATTATTCCATATAGATAAAAGCCAGTTTCTCCAGTCTTCCTGGATGTGTCTAGAAAGCAAGTTATAGTGGATCAATGTAATGGATTAAAATATGATCAACATGATTTGGTCATTGTGAGCATGCCAGCTGGGGCCACTCTTCACCACACATTAGGATACTCTAGATTTTCTTACGGCCAAGAGAAAGGCATACTCTTGGATGTCTGGACTAGGGAAACATGTATGAAAAACCATTTGGCCACTCCACATGCTTTTATTAGAGAATGGAAATCATCTATATTCCAGGATGTTACTAAAAGGTAAGAAGTTGCTTCTGTCATTGTGTTAATTGTTTTGTGGTTATTTTGTAGATATTTTGCTTCCTTCTTTTATTGTTTTCTTTATGGTTTGCTGAGTTTCTGTACTGAGAAGCTTTGATTCCTGTCTTCATTTCATTGACATAGCTGATGCAATTTTTTCCCTTTGGTTACTCTGTACCTTACAATTAAAAATTTATAGTTATGATAGACCATTTAAAGCTGATAAAAAGTTGTGATCACACATGAACATGCTATACGCCCTCCACATCCCATGCCAATGCACAAAATTTATACTTTTTGCCATGATTTACATTGTCCTGTATTGTGTATTTGTTAAGAACTCAGTGTAAATATAAAAATAAAGGATGTTCAGCTTTCTCAAGGGTGATTTGAAAGAGTCTAAAGGATCATTTCAGTAATGCACAATTCTCGATTTGAATGTGAGTTTACTTCTAACAGTTAGGTTGATAGTGTCCTGTGTTTTTGTATTCGCCGTTATTATTCTTTCACTGGTGATTGAAGCACTCCCTTAGGCATTTCCTGTCAGGCTGGTCTTATGGTGATGAATTCCACCAACATTTGCTTGTCTGGGAAAGACCTGATTTCTTTACTTTCTGATGGGTAGCTGTGCTAAGTACAGTGCTCTTTGCTGACAGATTTCTCATTAGCACTTTGAATATATCATCCTGCTTCTCTCTTGCTAATTTTAGAATTTTTTCTTTGTGTTTGACTTTTGACAAATTGATTATAACGTGCCTGAGAAAAGACCTTTTTGGCTTGAATATGGATGAAACCCTTGAAGCTTCATGGATCTGGATGTCCATATCTCTCCTGAGAATTGGGAGATTTTCAGCTATTAATTTGTTGAATAAGTTTACTGTGTCTTTGTCTCTTCTCTCTGTTTCTCTTTTATATTGCCAAAATCTGTTATCTGAATGGCATGACACAAGTCTCGTAGACTTTCTTTTGATTCTTTTTTTCTCCTTTTTTCACTTGGGCTGGGTTATTTTAAAAGTCCTGACTGCAAGTTCAGAAATTCTTTCTTTTGTTTGATCTAGTGTACCATGGAAACTCTCAGTTGTACTTTTTATTTCATTCATTCAGTTCCTCATTCCTAAGGTTTGTGTTGGCTGGTTTTCTGTAATTATATGTGTGTCTTTGCTGAATTTCTCTTTTTGGTTATGGCTTTTTTTATTATTTGATTAAATTGTCTATCTGTGCTATTGTATGTTACTGAATTTTCTTAAGATCAATATTTCAAATTCCTTTTGAGGCAATTTGAAAATTTTCACTTATTTAGGGTAATGCTCTGAAGAATTATTGTGCACATTTGGTGGTGTCAAGTTTCATTGCATTATCATGATTCTTATCTCCTGGATTTATATTTATGATACTGTTGGCATGGTCACCTTTTCTAACTGTATCGAGTGGCTTATGTGAGAGGGACTTCCACCTGGAGATGCATCTTAGGGTGTCAGTTGGATGGGCTGCCTCTGCTTTAGTTCTAGGAGGACATAGTAGTGCAGTATCTGTGCTTTTCTCTTGCCTTTTTTTTCTTTTGCTGTTATCCATTTTGGTGATACCGGTGAGTGCCTTGGTGCCCTGGACTGCAGCAGCATGTGCAGTTTGTTTGCTTGCAGGCTGCAGGAAGGCAGTCTCAGGAAGCTGCATGCCTAGCTAGTGGGTGTGTTACTGAGTCGCAGGGGTTGGTTTACCAGTTTCAGATGGGACTCCCCTGGAAACACTCTCCTGGCTGTGGATTACTGGGGCTGGTCTGCAGGTTTAGTATGGGGATCTCCTGGAAGCAACAGGCCCAGTTGATGAGCACACTGATGGCACAAGAAATCAGTCCACAGTTAGTGTTGCAGTCACTAGGACGTGGAAGACAAACCTCTTTGACCGTTTGTTTCTATGACATAGAGAGCAATATCAGCTTTCCTGGAGAATCCTGTTTAATGACAGGGTAGCCTCTGGGATGGAAGGAGGCAGTAACCACTACTTCATGGAGCAGAATAGACTCAGCTATGGCTTGGCTTTCTAGATGGTGCTGCATGTTGGTTCCTCCTCTGGAGCAGTATAGCCCTGTGGGCATCAAGCAGCTCCCTAAACAGCTCAGAATCTGTAGAGACTATAGGAGTTCCCAGCAACAAAGAATGCAGGTGTCTACAATGTTAATGGGACTGCTGGAGATTGTTTGCTTAGGTTTTCCCACTAAGGAAATGGTCTTCTTGTTCCCAGCTGGTCCCGACTAGGAAGATGGTGTGGCAGAGCAGGGTGTTTGGATTTTCTCTCTATCTGACCACCTCTACAGGTGTCCTTGACCCGCAGGTTTTCTGTCTCTTCTCTGCTGTCCAGGGTTTTCTCTCAAACACTCCCGTTCAAATGAACTTGTTCAGTCACTGTTTTTGTCCTTTATTCTGGAGGGCACAGGCATTCCCCTCCTCTCATGTGTCATCTTGTTAATCCCTCCATCATCTTATTTTTAAAAAGTGGGAGGAATGAAATGGAAGAGAATGCAATCGTGTAGAATAGAATTGAATACATGAGAGTGCATCAAGGATTATTTCATAAAGCTTTTGTTTCACTTTTGCATATGGGGGTACTCAGAGTCACAATATAAATTTTCTATTCTTAGGGTGAAAAAGTTTGAGTTTTTAGGCAAATATAATATGTTAGTAGCAGCTCTATAGAAAAGACCTGTGGAAATGCCAATGTAAGGGAGTGATCTGTTGCCTTTTTGGTATAAAAATGGGGCTTCTATGAATATATTTCAATCAGTGGTATAACTTTCATATTCATGTCTCTATTCTCAGTCCCTCCACTTGCCACAGTATCTCTTGTCCTCACTCGTAGGGTCAGGGTTTTAGGCCTCGCCTTTTCTGCATCAGGAGAAGCTGACATTGATCCATGTGGTGCTCATGCTGGAGTTTGCAAACCTGCAGCTCCAGTTCTCATGATTGCATTATGTGCTAATTTCCGCAAACCTCTGTACCCAGTTTGGTAAAGCAAAGCCCACCAAACAGCAGCGATGAAGGGGCCTTTGCAAGATCACTAGAACTTTCTTTACCTCCAGGACCAGGCAGAGCCTGGGCCTTCCATAGAAAGAGCTGGAGAGATTGACTCACTACTGAGGAGGCTGTTCCTCTCTCCTTAGGTCTGGGAACAATTTTTGCATTTTAAATAAGCTGCTTGTTCCGGATCGTGGGGCTTCCAGATCTAGGGATTTGTGGCTACTTTGAAATTGTTTGCAAGACATATGGAGGCAGAGTGCTTCAGTAAGTATAGCCCGGACAGGGCCTGCACCCAGACTTCACCAGCACCACCCAGTGAGCCTCTTTGTGTTGCCTCTGGCATTTGGCTTGAGTTTCAGGGGACTCCTTTCTGGTGGGACTCAGTATAAGGCGGCTGCATGGACCCGTTTTTATCCTAGAGCTCTAGGACTAGGAAGGAAGGGTAGAGAAACAAGGAGAAGGCAGGAGACGAAGGCTTCTTATGAGCAAACGTGGACCACCTTGACGTCATGAAATTCTTACTATTCAATGATCTGCTTAAAATTTTGTTGTACAAATTGCAAAAACAATTGAAAGGTGACTTATAGAATATTTACAAACATTGGAAAACTGAAAAATCAGACACTAACAATTTATTGCAGTATATAAAATGGTAGGTGATCCTATGGAATGAGACTGTTTTTAGATGAAAGAATATGACTAAAGATTTCATGTTTCTCAAGTTATACAAATTTAGCATAATTACAGGAAGCAACTGAATGAGATGAAGAAGAATAAAATTTTTATTTTAAAATTTTGATGGAAGACAAATGAAAACCTTATTAAGCCTGTATAAATATACGTGTGTTTGTGTATATACGTGTGTGTGTGTGTGTGTATACATATAACCATATATAGAGAGCCTTATATATAGTCATGCATATATATAGCCAAATATATATATAAAATCATATATATATATTTATATATATATGATTTTGTATATATATATATATATATACACACACAATCAATACAATTAAATAAGAGGTACAGGTTAGAGTGTATCAAAGTTGATGATAGTGTTTGTCACAACTTGATAGTTAACAAATACATGATTTTACTTTAAGTGGGAGAAAGTTTATTTAGTAGATGAGCTTGGTAGAAGTGGTTATTTTTTCTGGAAATAAACAATGTTGACCTCCTACTCCCCATCTCACCCCAAAGTAAATGGATAAGAACTTCTAAGTGTAAAACAAAACAAAGAAAACAATATGTATCTAGACTGAAAACTTAAAAGAATGTATTTTTAAAATAACTTGGGACTAAGGATACCTTTTAAACCAAGATAGAAATCCCCAGATGTTTTCAAGGACTATGTTACTAGCTGACAACAAAAGAAGTTGTAATTCATTTCTGGCAAATACATTCAATAAACAAAGTTGAAAGGTAAAATCGACTGGGAAAGTATCTTCCCAATGCATTAGATACATAAAGAGTTATTATCCATAATATTATCCAGAATATTCAAAAAACTTCTCAAAAATTGGTAAGAAAACATGCAACGTCCAGACAGACTGGACTGTTTCCACTGCTCAAAGGCCTGAGTCTCAGTGCAGCCAATGCTTGTCTCCCCCTCCTTTCCCCTGAAAATCCTGCCCTTGTACACTAGATATCCTGATTGTTCTGTTGGGGGTCCCACTATGGCATCATCAGCAGATGGGCACAGTCTCCTGAGGCCTGGGAGGAATCTGTCCCAGAAACCAGGGGGTGGGGACTTTTGACTAAATCAAGGGATGATTGTCATGGAGAAAGTCAATGAAAAGTGAACCTTCTGATTTCAAAAATACTGTCCTCATTCCATTTCAAATTAAGGGACTTGGAGAAAGGGGAGTGGGGCGCTGGGTGTTTAATGGGTTCAGTGTCTGATATTGGGATGATGAGAAAGTTCTGGGGATGGAGTGGCCAGGGATGGTGGGAAAACCATGTGAATAAACTTAATGCCAATAAATCCTGTACTCAAAAATGATTAAAATGGCAGTTTATGTTAAATCTGTTATACCCCAATAAAAAGTAAATAAAGTTTTGTTCCCAGTGGGCAGGTAAGTAGGGGAAACTCTCTTGCCACCTCTTGGTAAGAGCCTGAGAAATAATGGGCACATCAGCAGTGCGAGCTCTTCCGAGGGCAGTGCTGACAGCCTGGGAGACTGGTGAGTGTCGCAAGGGCAGGCGCAGGTCCTGGGTCCTAGAGTGTGAGTGTGGCAAGCGGCATTGACTTCTGCCTGCCTAGGAGGTGTCCTTGAAGGTGGGCCCGAGTGAGCAGAGCGAGCTCTGTGTGTCCTGTGCGCAGCAGCAGATGATCTGTCCACCTGTGCAGAGAGGGGAGAGAGCCATGATGATGGGAGCTGGTTTGGCTGAGAATTTCCAAAGGCCCAGGAGCTCCTTAACCTCACATTAAAACACAAAAGAGAGCTCAGCAGAGGCCATCACACCTGCCTAATATCTGCATTTTTAGTATAGACAGAGTTGCACCATGTTGGCCAGGCCGGTCTCGAACTCCTGACTTCAGGTGATCCGCCTGCCTCCACGTCCCGAAGTGCTGAGATTACAGGCATGAGCCCCTGCACCCAGCCTTCATTACTCTTCATTACTCTTTTTATTATTATTATTATGTTTGTCTCTGCCTGTCGATCATTCTGCTCATCACTCACCTGACAAGTATCACGTCCTTTGTAGATACTTGTAGAATGAATGAATACAATTTTGCTTCAAGATCTAAGGATTGGAGGGATAATGGTGGAATGGCAGGTCAGTGTTTTGTTTCAAACTTCGTTGAAATATTGGGGCCAGTGTCTCTGTGGCCCCCAAGGAGTTCAGAGAAGTTTTTGTGTCTGTGGTAAACAAGGAGGAATTTTTTGTGTTAGCTCAGAAGCACTTCATATGGAGAATTTTGTTGGAATATATATGTGTATATATATACATATCCTGCGTTATAAATCAAACAACTTTGTAACTCAAGTTGTTACAAAGCTATAAAAGCAGGATTAAATAGAATTCATCTAAAAAATGTTTTTCAGAGGGTTAACTAAATCTAGCCACCAATGAAATTATTTTCCAAAATAACAACTTCTCTCAAAAATATGGCAAGTAATGTTTCTCCTATAAACAAACTGAGCTCACATCTACAGGTGTCTGATTTCATTGATTCGAGTGATTTCTGGCTTGGGGGAACCCCTCAGCACCCAGCCTCATCCCTCCTCTTCTCCTCTTGGATTCAGTCCCTTCTCCTGAGTTGGGAGGTTGTCTGGACCGTGTCCTTGCCTCTGCGTTGCTCCTCTCCCCACCAACCACGTGCATTTGCTCCGCCGTCTCTCAGTGCACTTCCCCCAGGACGCTCAGCCCACACTGCACGGGTGTCTCCATCTCTGCCCCTTCTCTTTCCCCAGAGTACTGACCAGTGTTTACAGGAACCTGTGAACTTCTTGTGAATGATAACTACTAAGAGCGTCTCAAAGTGAGCCTCCATATTCTAAACAGAACCTGCAGTCAGGATTCCAGACAAAGTCAGTGGGCTCCCACCCCTGGAAGTACTTTGCTATGAAAGGTGTAATGTATGGGACATACAGGTCACTTGGGGCCTTGGAAAGCCATTGAGGCAGGGGGTTACCGGGTTACCAAGTCTGAATTTCTGAAGACAGTTACAGCAGGGATGAATTCAATGTAATTCATGAATTACTCATGAATTTCGAGAAAGGTTAAGGAATGTTTCTTTGAGCCCTTCAGGATGGGATCTCTGAATGAGAGAGGTCAAGGGGGGAGGATGGAGGATGTGGATGGAAGTGGGGAGGTGTGCAGTCACCCTGCACTTGCTTGTCTAAAAGTGATGAGAAGGCAGCACCCAAATGCAGGAGCCATGGCCCCGAGCCATCACTCCCCCATGTTACAGGGGACAGGACTTGACTATCCTCCCACAGGTCAGAGCTATTGTTAAGCAAGGTGACAGTGCAGGATGGTTTTCCACTCCTGACTCCACCCTGGCTAGAGCCCCTGAGTGCTGTTAGCTTGTTCTGAAACTGAGAGACAGTTTAGCAAATGTTTCATCACATTCAAGGTTTGCTGAAAATACTGGCACATTCCCCATCTAATGAGGGAGTTGATACAAGTAACTCAGGGGCATCAGCCCGGCTCTCCTGGTATGTAAGTACTGGTGCTGCAGAAATTGAATGATTTTTAAAGTAAGAAAAGAGATTATATGGAATATGACGGTGTGATGTGTATCCCGCTTGCTGCTTTGGGCAAATGAAGGCTGGCATGTGGGTTTCAGTTCCTCTCTCAGGACAAGGAAACCCTCATGACTAACAAAAGCAGGGCCAGGTCCAGATCATCAGCAGCTCTGAGGCTGCCTTCCAGTGACTGAAGTTTTAAGACAAATGTTCATTCATGTGCGCTTCATTCGACTCCTGTTTGTTAGCAAAACACAATAGAAGATCAGTCCACGAGAAGTCAAGAGAGTCATTTCCTTGCTAACAGTCAAGGAAGTGATTTTCAACGTGCCCTGGCGCTATCCAATGAATGCATCAGTTGTCTGCTGGCTGCTGTTACTTTGGTAACACGTGGAATCAAGGCCGCCAACCATTTTTACGGCAGATGCGGCACAGCCATGAGAAGTGAGCACCTAGTAAGCAAGCTCTGAAAATGCAGCAAAACCTCACTACATACCGCAGAAATATGTACAATTTAGTTATTTGTAAATTTAAAAATTAAATTAATAAAATTTAAAATAAAAAGTAAAGGATTTTATACAGGCATTCCTGGGAGATACTGCAGGTTCTGTTCTAGACCATCACAGTAAAATGAATATTACAATAAAGCAAGTCACATTAAAAAATAATTCCAACCTTCTCACTTGCAGCTATGTACACATGAGTATATGTGTGTTTATCTATCTATCTGTCTGTCTGTCTGTCTGTCTATCTATGGATGATTTTTGCACCGCCTACTGACACAAAGCAAACTCCACTTCTTTTCTGATAGAGGTTGGCATTAATATGCCCAGTTTGCCCATCCCCACCAGAATCTCACTTCTTCTGTTATACTTACCCCACAAAATAGATGTTATAAAATGTAGTCACACTTTATATATTCCTGTGATAATACAGGAATATATAATCATGTAGCCAGATTGACTAGATCGAAGTGTTCCACTGTGAGGAACACACTCAGGTTTCATTTGCACATATCAAGCATCCCCCGGAGAAAACAAACCAACAGGGAGACAGAACTGGTGAGTGTTTCCAGAATAGCTGCTTTGCCCTGTCTTCAGCTGAGAGAAGCATCCAGGCCTCCCTTCTACAGATGAGGAAGTAGAATGTGGAGATGCTGCCTACCCCTTGCACCCCCGGGCTCACTCCTAGCTCTGTCTGAACCCCTTTCTCAGCCATTCCAGCACCTGGACTTGAACCCTGTCTCTGCTATCAATTCGGTGTGGGATAAATATTCTGGGACCCACAACATCCTCTTGAGCATTCAATGCTTTTGCTCTTTCATGTTGCCTGTCGATGATTTCTTCCTGCATCTCAGATGCCATCTCCAGCATTACTCTCATAAGAACAAATGACTCCAACCCAGCAGAAGGTGGGCTGTGCAAATCCTGATCCTACTGGGCATTCTTGTAAGGCCAGCAGCAGCAGGAAGAATGAGGCAGGACCGAACCTCCTGGGGTCCTGTCCTATGTATAAAGAAGGGAAGGGCTAGGGGCCAGCCTTCCCCAGGGAAGGACAGAGCATGCACTGAGTAGCATGAGGAATGCATGAGCAAGCCACACCATTCAGTCCTGGCAGCAGGCAAGGAAGAAATGCGATGAGATTCCAGTCTATGCAGTACCTTGGAATCAGTCCTCTTCCTGAGGAAGAAAAGAATTTCTGGATCACAATGGCAAACAGATGAATACAAAACTCCCCTCTTGCAAAACCCACAGAAAGAGGCAAGCAGCTTTCAGCACACCACTGCTTTAGTGGAGGCAAAGCAGCTCGGAATGCTTAATGTCTCCTGAGGATCTGCAGTGCGCGTGGAGCCTGCTTCTGTCAAAGGGCCCATTAATTAAAATGCACCAGTGCTCAGGTTTCATGCAAGTCATCTAAGGGTTTGCTCACAGTGCTCCCCCTGGGCAGCCCCAACAGAAGTTGCAGGAGGCAAAACCAGCAGATCCACACCCATGGTGGAGGTGGCCTCCTGCTGCCCACACAGGCCAATCCAGGGATGAGTCAGGGAGTGGGGCAGAGCCAGAAGCTACTGGGACATGGCTTCTTATGCAGGTTCAAGGTGGAACTTCAGAGCACCAGCAATGTTTTTAGGAGACTGGAGACAATGTTAATTAACAACTTATATTTCTCATTCTCTCATATTTCTGAAAGATGACTGAGGCACTTGCTCTATGGGAAAATCCAATCATTTACTGACAGTATATTGATTGTCAATCATTAATTGCCTTCATGAAAATCTCCTATAGCAATTTTTCCTGAAGCACTTAAAATATCATCAGTTTAAAGAACTGTTTTTCTACTATTTCACATTCAGGAATATATCTGCTTCCCCCAGGAGGTATAGCAGTCCCTGCAGATACAATTTCTACCCACAATAGTAAACAAAATAAAAAATGTCCCGTTTAGTGTAAGTGAGAGACGGGCAAGCTCCTGCTGCCAGCATTACTGAGGGCTGGTTAATTTATACACAACCAACATGCTTTCCCCCTAGGAAAGTGGGAGTAATAACAACTGTTTTCTCTCAGGTAAAGCAACACAAGATATACTCAACAAAGTATTTAGAGTTCTTCAAAGGAAAGCTACAATAAAATAACATAGTACGTCAGCTATCTTCAACCTAGTGCCTGTAGACTGACCCACATCTGAAGCTCAGGTTTAGGAGATGAAAAACATCAGTCCTACTGTAGCATTTTAGATGAACACTTACTTAAGGAATTTAAAAGATTTTAAAAAAAGAATTTAGAGGGTTAAATAAGAGAAACTGATTGTGTGTGTGTGTGTGTGTGTGTGTGTGTGTGTGTGTGTGTATGTCTTTGTATTCGGTCATATATCTGTAAGTCCGTGTACATGTGTATGTGTGCCTATGTGTATAGTTATATCTCTGTACATGAATGTATGTGTGTGCTCATGCATGTGTGCTCACATCTGTGTGTGTCTGAGTGCTCACATCTGTGTGTGTCTGCATTCTGTTTTCTCCAGCAGTGATCATTTCTGGTCCAGTTTCTTGACTGGCACCAAGTCAAGCCTTGCCCTCCATGTCATCAGCTGCTGACCAGATAATCTAATGTGAGAACTGATCTTAGATTTCATTTACTTTCTGGACAGGTCTCCTGTGTCCCTTATTATTTAAAAAAGACTATTCTTAGATTTAGCTTATTGCGTCACATGCAAGAGTACTGCTTGTTACTGATGATGCTGACTTAGCTCTGCAGAATGCCTGAAGTTCAGAGCCTCCACAGAAGACAGTCTCCCAAGCCCCCTATCCATCCTGCAGGTTACACAGTAAGCATCTTGTGTATGGAGTGCTGGGAGCTTCAGCACATGACTGGCTGTCCACAAATGCCACCAGCTCACTGGGCCTGCCCGAAGCCCCGTGTCCTGCCCACTCCACTTCATCCTGGTGTTAGTTATTGACAGAGGGTCCTTGGCTGGTGAGAGCTTCCACACTGGCCTTCCTCGTTTTGCTAAAGACCACCTGGAGGCACTGGGCGGGGGGGCACTGGATGAGAGGTCTATAATAATAAAATTGCAAGGCCTAGGGACAGCACCCTAGTTATAAACTTAAGGAACTATAGTGAGAAAAATGCCCTTTGTACTTAGGAATCACGTGTTGCTCTGTATTTCTGCCAGAGATAGGGAATTAACTGAGTCCTATCCACA
Source organism: Sapajus apella (assembly GCF_009761245.1). Taxonomy (NCBI): domain Eukaryota; kingdom Metazoa; phylum Chordata; class Mammalia; order Primates; family Cebidae; genus Sapajus; species Sapajus apella. Next base: position 1,848,527 of record NW_022437058.1, on the reverse strand, counting down.
GACACCACTTTATAACACAGAAGCCAAGTTAAGCCTTCAGCTGAATGTCAACCCCATTAAACCGTGTAAGCGGAGGGATATTTAGTTGAATGGTAAGGAAACTGATAGGGGCTTTTCTGCAAAGAAAAGACATAGGAAATCTGCTCTTTGTAATGCATAGTTCTCAAGGGTGAGCCCAGAAAGAACTTGATCTTTATAATTAATAAAAGGTATATTAAACAACGGTCACAGACCCTTTGAAGAAATTGCTTTAAATGCAAATATTGCTCGTAACTGAATAAAGGGCCATAAACACCTTCAGTAATCCAAAGGAAAGAGGACTAGAACTGATATGGATTGCAGAACCCTATCTTTATTCAAATAGTAGTTTAAAATAGAAATGTTTTGCTAGCTATATTGTAAAATCTTTAGCTTCAGATATTCTTGATAACTGCATTATTTATTCTAAACTGCTTGTTTGATTTGTCACTTAAAACTATTAAAAATGCATATTTTAAAGGCATAGGACATGATGGCGTGAGTAGGGACGTAAGTCTGAACGCTTGGCTCACGAGCCCACAGACTCCTGACTCTGAGAAAACAACTTCATTTCTCTGAGCATGAGGATACTTTTCAATAAGCAAAAATACTGGCCTCATTGAGTTTTCAGGGTGTTCCAATGAGGTAAAAAATGTGAAAATGTCATGTTCTGTGAATATTATTATTAATCAGGGTGAATATTAGTAATTACATTTTAAACATGATATATTTAACTCCTGCTCCAAACTGCCAACCACAATGATAAAAACAAACATGCTGAAGTAGCCAGCTTCGGCACAGCAAAACTAATCCTGTGTTTGACTCTGAGGTGAGCACTTTCTTTGAAGCGCTGACATGCTGATAAGAGTCAGTTCATTCCATTTGCAGAAGAAAACGTTTGGACATGACGTTTTGATTGACTAAGATAAAACAGCCGGTCACCTGCCTGAATCAGACACTGTTCATTGGGGTAGTTTAATGTCTTCTTGTTTAAAATGGAGTTTCCAAACGAATTCAAGCATTAGAGACGTGACTGTTTTTGCGGGGGCATAGTATTTCCAATTGCGAAGATCCACAGGTCTCAGTATCTGTTGACTCATGTGATGCGAAGCAGGGAGGGGCTTCTCTACTCAGCTCATTCGCAGTCTTCTTATGTGTACAGTGTTGACACAGGGCCCTGAGTCATCTTAGCCATTTCATTTGTTCACGGGCTCTGCAGGCTGTTCGAGTGGGTGGACCTTACAGAGTATGTAGGGCCATGTGTTCATGTTCCAGATGGTTTAACTGAGGCCTGGGGAGTAAAATGAGGCCATGGAATCTGAGGGTTAATAAGGAACCAGAATCCAGTCACTAACTGTTAGCTCTGTACACTGTCTTCAACCCTGTGTGCTGAGTCTCTGACTCGATGCAGTGAGTGTGCTGTCAATACAAGGCCAGTACTTGAATTTTTAAAAAAGAGACACAAAAAATCAAAAAAAAAAAAAAAAAAACCAAACAAACCAGAAACAAGAAAAGCCTGGAAGACCTGAGCCATACATACTCAGGACAGAAGTGGGAAGCATGGTGGGCAGGTGCAGGGCTTACTGTGCAATGTGTGCTCTAACACCCAGAGACAAACTGAGAATAGAGGACTATGGTTGCCACTCAGACACAGCATCCTCCCAGCATCGGCAGAAGCTGGGCTTCTGGCTGTTGGGCCAGCGAGGTTTCTCACACCACCCCTCAGGAGAGTCACAGGAAGAGTATTGGCACCTGTGCTTAGGGCACACAGGGCTGGCTGGATTGCCAGCAGGTCACTGTCACCAGAGAAGAGCTGGGCCTGCCACCACCAGGAGGTAAGCTGCGGGCGGGGACCCAGTTACCCACCACCACAGCATCACACAGGAGTGCCTCACGCTTCCCGCCTCACTTCCCCACTCTGCAGCTTTCAGTTGATTTCCCTTGCATCTCTGTAGGTAAACGAGTTTGTGGATTGTTCTGTGAGTTCATTTTTTTTGTTATTTGGACAGGCAAAACTTTCTTCGCTCTTCTCACCAAAAAAGCACTGGCTTCCCATCTATCCAAAGGCATATTTCTGTAGAGCTACGAGTCAATTAAATTACAAATCAAAGACTATTTCTGATTGAGTCACGTTGATTCCTTGTAAGAACTTAGGATAAGTCCCCAGGAAATTCCTTTCTCAGGGAAAGAACTGCTTCTAATCAATCCATGTTACTGAAAGTCAGCTTTCTGCATATTGAATTATCCCGAGACAGGGAATCCCTGGAACTGAATATTTTGTCTGAATTTGCACCCTATAGTGGGAAGGTGGGCAGTGCCTTGCACAAGCAGCTCTGCCCTGTGGTTCAGCAGAAGGAGGGCAATTCAGGCCAGGGAGCCACGTCCTCATGTGGGGGCAGTGTGGCCTCGGTAACCCCAAACAAACTCGCAGCCTAAACTACACAAACACTGACCTGCATGGCACAAAGCCGGAGATTTCTATCTCTTGTGAAAACAGGCAAACAGCCAATCAACCTCCACGCTTCACGTTAGCAAGAGCACCGTCCCAGCAGGTGGTTAATTGGCATGTTGTGGCATTCCTCCATGGTCCAACCCACCAAAACAAACCAGGCTTGTGGGTGACCCAACGGGAGGCTGGTCTTCTGGAAAGGGAAGAAACTGCACCTTGGACTCTTTCTCACTCCAGAGGAGAGTCACTGGGTTTACTCCCTGCAGTGGTTTTCATTGTTATTAAAAAAATAATAATAACAAACACAAAATTAAAAATAAAGCTCGCAGCACCACAGTCATCGGTGCAGCACTGTGCAGTGGCGCAATGGTAGCGGCCAAGCACTATTTACCCTCTGACTCTTTCAATCTATGTGCATTTCACAAATATTTACTAAGTATCATGGAAACGCAGATGGAAAGATGCGATTCCCTACCCTTGAGCCGCAAGCAGTCTAGTGAGGACATAGACACATAAGCAGACAATTTCAACACGATGTCAATGCACTATAATAAACACACAGACAAGGTCCAGCAAGCAGGCGGGGAGGGATCCCCTGAGACTTTGCATGGGCAGGTCCCTCAGGGAAGGCTGGTCAGAGGAGGAGAGAGGAAATGTGGCCTTTGGTGGGGACAGGAGGTCCCAGGAGCATCAACGCTGGAAGGATTCCATACAGTGGAACAGCTCATGTGTCGGTTCATAGGAACCGCAGACCTGTAATGTGTGGGAAGCCGGGCATAAAGGTGGCTGGGACATAGGGAAGGTGTGTCAAGCATGTGGGAATAAGGCAGACAATGGGAGAGTCTCATACAGACCTTGAGTTGGGGATGCCAATACCATGCAAGCCAGCATCCTCCGCTTTGATGGGTTGGTGAGATTGGCGATTGCAGCCTCAGAAGCAGAATACCCGAGAGGGGTGATTCCAAACAACACAGCCAAGCTTCAAGTCAGGGCCCCCATTCCATCCAGGGCAGGCTTAAAAGACAGATATAGAACAGGAGAGCCATCTGCAATTGTAAATTTTCTAGAAGCCACATTTTTTAAAAGTCTAAAGGAGCAGTTAAAATTTATTTTTATAGTAAAAATGATTTTGTCCACTATAGCAAACATATTAACATTTCAACATGTAATCGGTTCCCAAAAAGTATTAGTCCATGATTTTTCATTCCTTTTTCCATTCTAAGTCTTCAAAGCTCAGTGTGTATTTCACACATACAGCGTGTCAGCTCACGTGGCTGATAGTGGCCATGTGGGCCAGCACAGGTCTAAAGTCTGAAGTGTCAGAGACACATGTTCTCCATTCAGGGCATAATTGGACTGAACACCATATCTGCTGATATTTCTTTTCCAAAAGGTAGGCAGAAACGAAACAAAGTCCTCTGTCAGAAGACATCTAGTCATCTAATATTTTAACTGCAAGCTAAGTTGGTGGGAAAAGTTGTCTTAAAATAAACACATACTGCATAATTTTCCTTGATTTCCAAAGCTTCAAGGGGAGAGGGTGACATAGGGTAATTTGCATTTTAATAAACACAGCCTCTTGCAAAACAGTCCTCAACATTCTTGATGAATGCCTCCCAATAACAATAATTACCATCAGAAGATGCCATGCCAGCATTCCCTAATGACTGTCCTCCAAGGCAGGCCATGTTTTGACTGACTTAAGGCAAAGCTGTTAGGTAACTTGCATGGGGCCATCCACGGAGCTGGGTTTATGCAACTTGTTTCCCAGAAAGACAGGAGTTTAATTTCCCTGTATCAGGCCACAATAGGGTTGGTATTAGAAGTAGGACTACAGCACCAGGATGTGTACGCAATTTTTCAGGACTTAGGACCTCAGGAGGGGCCCTAGTTGTCCTTTAAAACACAGGGCAGTCAGTGGTGATGTCAGCAGCCCCATGTATTGTGCCGGCGCTGCCATATTGCCCCATCCCATGCTGGTTGGCTCCACTCTACTCATCCAAGGATGGGTGTACGGTTGGTTGAAGATTTAGCCGTATCTGAGGGTCTGCTGAGTCCTACATGTTTTCATAGCTTAATCCCTCAAGTCCTCATACAGGCTTGTACCTGGCTTGTAGAATTCCCATCTCAAGTGCTCTGTGGTCTTGGGCTCCTTTCCAATTCTCAGTTTTGACAACAGCATTGTGGCATTTGCCAGCACAAGATAACCCCACACACCCTGCCAGGGCCTTATAGTAACTTTGTAGAAAGGCACTCACAAGAGATGCTCACTCACTCTGAGTTATCATGTACCAAGCACCAAACTGAATACTGTGCCGGGATGAGCTCACTAAAACTTCTGTGCCCCTCCATGAAATGGGTCTGGTCATTATCCACATCATACAGACAGGGAAACCAGGGAGGCTGTGTGGCTTGATATTGTAGCTCAGTAAGACCTGCCAAAGCCAGTTGATTCCAGGGTCAAAGGTTTAAGCTACTAGAACACGGCATTCTTCATTTGGCTATGGTTAATTTCTTGTCTTGTATGGTTATGAAAAAGAAACACCATGGCAGATGGAATTCTACAGTGACTCCCATGATTCCCAAACTCTCACATCCATGCCCTGTGGAATCCCCTCCCTTAGGTGAGGGAGAAACCCTTGAATATGATGGAACAGCACTTTCATAATTAGACCACCAGTTGACTGACTTTGAATTGATTAAAAGAGACTATCCAGGGATGCCTGACCTAGTCAGGCAAGATCCTTAAAAGGCCTGGGTTCTTTCTGAAGAAGAAAATATTCTAAGCATGAGAGAAGCTGTGGATGGAATCAAGTAGCGGGGAACCCCAGAAACCTCTAGGAGCTGAGGGCAGCCCCTGGCCAGCAGCCAGCAGAGAATGAGAGCCTCAGTCCTACAACTTTCAGGAACTAAAGAGGACCCTGAGCTGCAGAAATGAATGCAAGCCAGCTAACACCCTAATTGTAGCCTTTGGAAACCCTGCACAGGGAATCCAGCCTGGATTCCGGACCCATAGAAACAGTGACGTAATAAAGGCGTGTTGTTTTAAGCCACTAAGTCTGGAGCGATTTTTTACATGGCAAAAGTCAACTAACCCACATACTTTTCCTTCTGCAGGTAGACTTATCTGATTATCAATGCTTGTAAAAGGGGCATTAGAAATACCTTCCTTTAACTGGTTGCCGCATTTTTGCAGGCTCTTCCTCATTGGCAGTGTTATTATTTTAAAAGCAATTAATAAACTTTAGAGCAGTTTCAGGTTCATAGCAAAACTGAGTGAAAAGTACAGAGATTTCCCGTATGCCCTCTGCTCCCACACATCCACTGCCCCCCCCCCATTATCAACATCTCCCCACCACAGAGGTCCATTTGTTACAATGGATGAATCTACATTGCCATATTCACCCAGAGTCCATAGCTGACATCAGGATTGACTTTTGGGGCTGTACCATCTATGGGTTTTGAGAAATGTTTAATGGCATGTGTCTACCAATATAGTATCATACAGGGTGGTTAATTTTACGTCCTAAAAATCTTCTCTTCTCAACCCATTCATCCCTCTCTCCCTTCTAACTCCCAGCAACCACTGACCTTTCACTGTCTCTGTAGTATTTCTTTTCCAGATTGTTATATAATTAGAACATACCGTAAGTAGCTATTTCAGGTTGACTTCTTTCACTTAGTAATATGCATTTAGGGATCCCCCATGTCATTTCATAGCTTGATAGTTCCTTTCTTTTTGGGGTGAATAGATTCCATTGTATGAATGTACTATATTTTGTTTATCTATTCACCTACTGAAGGACATCTTGGTTGCTTCCAAATTTTGGCAATGATAACTATAACTACTATAATCATCTATGTGCAGTTTTTTGTGTGGACATAATTTCCAACTCCTTTGAGTAAACACCAAGGAACGTGATTGCTGGATCTTATGTTTAGTTTTGTAAGAAACTGCTAAACAGTCTTCCGAAGTGGCTGCATGTTTTGCATTGAACCAGAGTTCTTGTTCCATGTCCTCACCAGCATTTAACATTGTCAGAGTTCTGGGTTTTGGTGTGTGGTGGTATCTCACTGTGTCAATCTGCAGTTTCCTAGTGACAAATGATGTGGGCCATCTTTTTACGTGCTTACTTTCCAGCTGTACCTCCTCTTTGGTAAGGTTTCTATTAAAGTCTTTCACCCATTTTTTTAATCTAGTTGTTTGGCTTCTCATTGTCTTGACATTGTCTTTTGCTGAGCAAAGATATTATTTTATAGAAGTCTAGTTATCAATTCTCTCTTTCATGGATCAAGCCTTTGCTGTTGTATCTAAAAGGTCCTCACCATACCCAAGGTCATCTAGGTTTTCTCCTACGTTATCTTCTAGGTGTTTTCTTTTACATTTTAGATTTAGGTCTATTGCCTACTTCAGTTAATTTTATGAAGAGTACAAGATCTGTATCTAGAATTTTTTTTTTTACATGGGGGTTTCCAGTTGTTTCAGCACCATTTATTAAAAAGGCATTTCTCCATTGTATTTCCTTTGTTTTAGTCAAAGTTCAGTTGGCTATATTTATGTGGACCTATTGGGCTCTCCATACTGTTCTGTTGAGATGCTTCTTTCACTGACACCGCATGGTGTCAATTACAACCACTGACCTTTCACTGTCTCTATAGTTTTTCTTTTCCAGAATGTTATATAATTAGAACATACGGTAAGTAGCTATTTCAGGTTGACTTCTTTCACTTAGTAATATGCATTTAGGGATCCCCCATGTCGTTTCATAGCTTGATACAAATACATATTTGTATCCCTTCAAAATCCATACGTTGAAACCCTTATTTATCCCCAGTGTGATAGCATTTCGTGACAGGGTTTTTGAGAGGTAAACAAGGTCACAGAGTGAAACTCTTATAGTGAGATTAGTGGCTTCATAAGAACTGGCACGAGGGAGTTTGTCTTCCCTCTCTCTGCTCTCCACTGAGGGATGACCAAAAGGTGACAATATATGAATGACAAAGAGGGCCCTCACCAAGACCTTGACCACACTAGTACCCTGATCTTGTACTTCCACCTTCCAGGCTGTGAGAAATCAGTGTTTACTGTTTAAGCCACCCAGTGTATGGCATTCTGCTATAGCAACCCCACTAGGTTACATACAAGGCTAGTGTCCTGCCTGCCCCTTGTAGGCTCAAAGGTTGGACCACAGACTTGATCTGTGTGATTCAGTAACATGTCCTTGTTCCACAGTATCAGTTTAATTCTAAAAGGAATACTTTAAAAACCTCAGTAAAGCTTTCATTCCTTCTTTCACACAAACCAAAGCAGCATTTTCAGCACTGCGGGATGTGATGAAAATATGGCACCCTGGAGGCAAAGGAACCCTTTGCGCAAATGCAGATGAGAAACATCCGCTGTGATCTGCAGGACGTAGAAGGGTTTCCTCCTGCTCCTCCCAAAAGGCTCTGCTTCCTCCAGCTCCTTCCCCTTCTGGGTGTGAGCCAACAAGGTCCGATCACCCAGATCAAACTTGACTTCTTAAATAAGGTTATGTTTACCTGGGTTTCTTCTAAATAATCACACCCTCACTCAAACTGTGTTTAGAAAAGAAAGGGGAAATTAACTGCTCGTTGCTCAAATATTAAAGGCTCCTTCCTGCAAACTGATGCTACTTTGTCAATCAGGCCGCACCTGGGAAAATTCTTGGCAGTGCTGTGTCTACACAGGAGAACACCCTCCTAATGGGCTATGCGTTTACATTTGCTGTAGAAAGATGTGACTGCTACGCTTGATACCCTGAAAGAGTGATGCTATAGGGCCAGCTACCTGACACTGCAAACCACGCCCCTCCGCAGCTGTGGAGTGGGGAGTGCTGGCTCCACAGTGAGCACTGCAGGGTTCCCTGTATTCCTGCTTGAACTGAAATGGAGGCCTTGCATTTGGGCTGCCAGGACGGGGGCTGTGTGCTGGCTTTCACCTTGCCAATTGGCAAGGTTGGCTTGGCCACCCTGATGGATCAAATGCTTCTGGGATCATAACAGAAGCTCTAGCTCCACCCTCAGCCCTCAGACCCACAGCCACATGAACAGTCTGAGCAGTGTATTTGCTGGTATGAACTGAAATAGGAGGACAAAGAGGGAGGGGGTGAGGGAGGGATTTGAGCAGAGAGGAACACAGCCCTGTGTGAGGGCCCTCGGCCCCATGGTAGGCTTTCACCAAGAAAGTAAGAGGGAGAGGGCAGTCCCAATGTGAATCTCGCCAAAAGAGGTGGTAGAGGGCTGCCGTCCCTCCTTCCCTCACCTCTGACCCCACTCTTGGAAGCCCTAGTCCTGTCGGGGCACTTACCCCATGGCCCATGTGGCCGTAGCCTGTTCCCAGCTGCCACTCAGCTCTCCACTGAATGGAAGCAGATAGCAAGTCAAGGCATCACCTATTCAAGTTAGATTCTTCTAGAGCCTTCTAGATTCAAAGGAGTGAAGTGGTTAAAGAGAAATCACTGGAAGCAAGGTCTCTAGATGGGGCTTTCTTCCCCCCCACCCATCCCCACCACTCCTATGGCATAAGAGGCCATTTTATAAACTTGCTGCTGGGACAGACTTGTTCAAAGATATTCTGGTTGGACCTGTGAACTCAGGAGGTTTATATGACCAACTTTTACCCAAAGGATTTTCACATGGCTCCCAATACTGGGATGACACAGAAATACAGTCTGTCAAATTTATACAAACCCAAAGGGAAATGAAACATGTAAAACTGAGGCTGCAGCCCAGGTTTTTGTCATGGCTTCAACAAAGCAATGCCATGTCAGCCTGGCTGAGCATAGCACATTTTCCTCATGTTAACGTGCAAGATTCCCTACAGATTGCAGACCAGGGCTCAGCAAGAACATGGTAGGAAAACGTCCCACAGCAAAAAAAGAAACAAATACAGATTAGAGGTGTTTAACAGGGCCAGGCTCACAGCAAGTCATCACTGGATGGCAAATCTAAACACGGCAAGTCACTACTGCATGGTGCATCTAAGCTCTTACAGTTATCACTGGTACTGCAGATACCCAGCGTGCAATGTGTAAGCTCAGGCTGTCAGCACAAAATACCATGGACTGGGTGGCATAGACACCACAGTGTATTTCCCATAGTTCTAGAGGCTGGACATCCAAGATCGAGGTACCAGCAAGGTAGATCTCATTCTGAGGTTTCCACCATTGGATTGCAGGTGGCCACAGTCTCTCTGTGTGCTCAAGTAATCTCTTCTTTGTGTGTGGAGGGGGAGGTAGGGGAAGCCTCTGGTGTCTCTTATAAGGACACTAATCCTATCGGATCAGGGCCTGACCCTTATAACTTCATTTAGCCTTAATTACTTCTGTAAAGGCCTTGAACCCAAATGCAGCCACACTAGGGGTTTGAGCTTCCACATGAATTTTGGCAGGATACAAGATTCAGTCTATGAGATGGAAGCACGGTCCAGTAGCACTACTCTGAAGTTATCTGATACTGGGCATCTTTCTCTATATGCTAACACTTAATTCACAATTTATCCCTTGGACTCAGGCCAACTAGGCAGGCATTATTAAAGAAAAGTCTAGCTGGTTCAGTAAAATATTAGGATAGAATTCTACAAAGCCTATCCATAGGCTTTTGACTCCAGAACCATTTCGGAAATTTGTAAGAGGTTGTAGGGAAAAAAATATGTGTGGGAAAAGCATTTAAATGAAATCATGGCCCCCTTTGGAAATCCAGGTTATAGAACATGGTGTGCTCACGGTGGGAAGACAGGAATTTACAGGGGCAGGGGGTCTGCCCACATGTCCCAGTGTTGAGCCCTTGCAGACTCTCAGAACCTGGTCATCCATGTGCTGTGTCTCCCACCTGCTTACTGTAACTGAGAAATTTCCCAGGCAAGGCAGGGCTGAAGCCTAAATATATCTTCAAGCCCTCATGCCTGTCTCCTTGAAAATATTTCACCCTTGCTTCTTGGCTGTTTCCACCAACCTTGTTTTGTTCCGAGAGTGAATGCCCAGAAAGAAACATTCTGTACTTCAGCTGCTTAGTGTTTTTTGTTTGTTTGTTTGTTTGTTTTTGTGCTGGTATTAGCTCCTTAAGCATGCTGAAACTTTAAACGAGTAACCCTCTCTGCTTACCAGGCACTGTGCATTCCCTGCCCACGATGAAGGAAGCAGCTCATTCCATTTCCACCCCAGCGGAACCCCTGCATGCAGGTTTAGATCAGCACCAGCTGCCTGCAGGATGGAGACCCAGCAGCACGCATCACACGGGAGCCTCTCCGTGGGTCCTTGGTAGAAAAGCAACAAGGCTTTTCTCGAAAGTCTGTCCTGAGATGAAACCTGAGAATAGCTTGTAATGCATCCTACAACGTAGTGCATTTGCAAGTCACGAGGTGTTAGCACCCATCGCATAGCCTTGTGTGTTCTTAGGGGCTATTTCCATGACCTGGTTGGGGGTTCAATGAGCAGCTTCAGCAGAAAACTGGATTTCTTCTTCCTCCAAGGTTGTCTTGTTTCCAGATTACTCTGGACCTAATTTTCATTGTGTGCACCTACCCTGGCAGGCTGTCTTCCCGTTCTCCCAACAATCTTCATACAATCTCACTGAAGGGCAGCATTTCCATTCCCTTGCTTACCTAAGCCATTAAAACCTGCAACAACTCACAAAACCACGGAAAGCAACAGAAACTATCAGAAGATAATCAAATGAATCAAGATCCCCAGAAAAACATACATAATATAATTCAGTTTTTATTGCATTTAATTATAATGTCCACTGTTATTTGGCATTCCTTATCATTTGGCATTTCTTGTCATTTGGATCTGCATGTTGAATAAACACAATATCCCTAGACCTTTGAGGGTTTTCTAAATAATCTGTTGTTGATTTTCTTAGGTACTGACCAGGTTACCATGAATATTTCTGACAGAATACGCTGACAAGAAACAAAAACAGGACAAGCCTAAAATAGAGGCTCTGGTAAACATTCAGGGAAAAGTATATTACTGACATGTGAGAGCTCATTTTTCAAGGCTAATAAAATAAAGCTGACAGAAGTCCTGATGCATCACATGACTCAGACCCATTTCTCCTTTCCCTCCTAGCACATACCAGTGGGCAATTTAATGAACAGTCTTTGAATTCTGATTCCTGACTCAGAAAGAGAAACAAATCCCTAGAGCAGAAAACTCGTTGGCTGACAGGAAGTACTCCATGCATGTTTCTGTAACACTGGAATTCTAATCGCATGAGGACATGACAGCTGGCATGCTGGGCACTGCGGTGAGTATCACGGGAACAGCCTGCACTAGTCCACATGCAAATAAGAAGGAAACACAACCTTCATTCTAAGAGGTTCTCCCGGGTCACACAGGCAGCTTCTCCCAGGCTGTTTGTGAACATGGAAGGAAAACGCTCTCGGAGGACCCATGCAAAGAAATCTATTTATCCTTGTTATTCAGCATGATCTAATGTATTTGACTGCGTATACTCACCTTTTATTTTTCTAAAACTCCTGTTACATCCTCTGAACTAGTTTCAGAGTACTCAGAGTGGGGCTTGCTGCACCTTAACCAACAACCAGTCCTCCAGCCTTGTGCTTTTAAAATTCTATCATGATACTAAAGATCTCACTGAGAACTTTCTCTTGTTAAAGTTCTTTAAGAAGCCCCAAGTCCTGAATTCTTTTTTTTTTCTTTTTAATTTAAGCACTAAACATTTGAGGTTGATTCTTACACAGGGTGACTCTAACCTTGAAAAGTTTAAATATGCACACACGTATGTGTTTTGGTTTGCATGTGCAGGGCCTGGCAGATGCAAGCCTTACGGTGGACACTGACAAGCAGCAGCTGCTCTGTTCCTCTGGGAAGTGGGTGCCCAGGATGGCATGCAACGCATTCCCTGCTCAGCATCACAAAAGGTCCAGAAGAGCAGACATGGTCCGTCCACTCCTGTGATGCCACAGCTCTGGGGGCGCTGCTGGAGAGGTCAGTGTTCTGGTTACAGACTTCCCAACATTCCAGCAGAGAGTGGTGATTTGGGTCACCTCCCTAACATCCATCCTACTCCCAAGTGAGTGCTTGAATCCCAGCATGGAAATTTACTTTCTTTGTGGGTCATTGATTACGGAATGGGCATATGGCTTGATTCCATCCCGTGAGTTGTGGGGAGACTCCCCTTGGAGATTTTTTTCCGGAGGGATTTATGGCTTCAGGTGGGTTCCCTGGAGCTGATATATCAGGGTGTGTTCTTGGCAACAACAACCACAAGGCAGGAAAAGAGGAGAGGGCAAAGGCTGTTCAGCTGGAATGTGATCTCCAAAGGCAGCAGAGGATCTGAGAGAGCCCTTCAGAGGCCATCACAAATGGAAGCCCGGCAGTGGGCATTTTCCTCCTCGTGTCTGGTCACTGGTAAGGGCTGTCTCTGGAAAGTGGGCATCACCTGGGCTATGTGTCCCCTTTCCTTAGAGAGTCTCAGCTGTGAGCCTTCAGCAGCTGGTACCACCCACAGTGGGAGAAGTAGCAGCTTCGTCTTGCTGAGGTTTCCTGGGTGCTGCATCACCGTCCGCTACAGATCCCTGCGCAGCTGGGACTCCCTTGCTTTGTATGGCAAGTCCACTCCATCTGAAAGCAGCTCCTCTGGTATTTTTGTCTATCTTCTTCTCGAGGAAACACCCAAGAGATTTAATAGAACGAATCATAGCTGCAGCCACTGCATCTCCTCTCCACACTGATGCTTCTCAGAAGCCTCGTCCACTAGCTATGATAGGCTCTCCTTGCTCTTGGTCTGCTGAGAACTGGTCCCTGTGACCCTCCTCATGGGTCAACCCACACTCTTCTCCCTGAGGTCTGAGCTTCTACTTACCAAGCCCTTCTCAGACTCTGGCTGCAGTTCTTGTTTATTTGCCATCAAAATGAGGCAAGGGAGCACCAGTTGGTGCCTGGGGCAACCCCTTGGTGCCAAACATTTTTCTCCCTGACCCTGTCGTGTGAAGCAGCCCTCCCTCCTCTGGCACTCAGAGCCTGTGACCCCTCCAGGAAACGGACTCCTCTTCTGCCTCCTACTCTGTTGAATGAAAGTCCCAAAGGTTTAAGCAAAGTTTAAGCTTTGTGGATTCTTGCTGTTATCCCTGGTAGAAGCATTCCCTCTCTGGGAAGAACATCTCTAGATCCACAGAGCTTAAAATTGCTGGAAGGGAAAACAGAAGTTATTCCACAAATAGGTCTGGGGAGGGATGTAGTAAGCAGATCCATGCCTACTTCCACCTCCTAGATCCTAGACCTGCATCCTGCTACTCAGGGTTGGGGGATGCAGCTCTATAAAATGATGCTGGATAGGACAGTACCCTGGCCTTGCCCAGGCTCATCTCCAAGCTGGCACTTCTCTGGGCCTCCTCTAGTTTGTATCACTGGACTGTCAGGCTAGCAGCTTCTGGGCAATGTGGGAGGTGAGGGCCAGGGGAACTAGGTGTGTGCGCCTGCTGCTGTACCACCTTTTCTATAAGGGGGTCCTTGGTCTGACAGGATGCTGCACAGCGTTTCCTGTAGGTCATCAGATTTTCATTCTGGCAAAGGCTTCACAGGCAGGAACATCAAACCCATAACCAGAACATAAATCAGTTTCAGTCAAGAAAGATCTTTTTTCTTCCAGGAAAGGGATCCAAATGTAAGCAACTTGACACCCCATGATTGGTTGGCCTACTTGAGGTATGGTGCCATGTTCCAGCATCAGGGGGGTGTTTTGCATAGACAGGAACTGGTCAGCCCTGAGGAAAGGATGCCAATTCCATGAGGCTCATGCATAAGCCCCGCCCCCACCACCATGGCTACTACCTGCATGTACCCTGCATGCCAGCACTGGGGTCACCAGTATCAGAGGCTGGCTGATGCCACCTGTCTCATCCTTCTGTCCAGCTGGTTGTTTGGTTCCTTTTACATGGCAGTTGCTCTCTGGTGGGTGTTAGCACAGGGGACAGAGATTTTCACACTCCATTCCCAGCCCATGAACCATCCACGCCTTCTCCACAGATCACCTCTTTCCCAGTCTCCTAATGCATCTTCTTCGAGACTCCCAAGCCAAAACACAGAATATCACCCATTAAACTCAAGTACATTCTTACATCAAGCTCCTTCTTTCTTCACACAAAGTAGATTTCCAAGTGATCTACTCAACACTCCAACCACTGGGAGAACCTCCACCCACCAATGTTGATAGGGCCACCCGGGAGGGATGTAAGCAGATTCATGCCTACTTCCACCTCTTGGTTCCCAGACATGTGTTCTACTACTTGGGGAGGGGAAGGGCAGGTCTATAAGCTGATTCTGGGGGGAGGGTGTATACTGCATCCTAGAGGACGATGCCCCAGCATTGCTCAGGGTCATCTCCACGTTGGCACTGAGGAGGCGACAAGGTCCTTTTTAGATCAGCCTGAATTGGTTTTGTCTTCCTTAAAGATGATAGCATTGTGACTGATACATGTTATTTCAAAACTGAACTTAGAGAAAGCTCAAGGAATGCATGAAATAAATGAAAGAGAGAATTAACAAGACAAATTGAAATTTTTTTCTGACCTTCGTCTTCCTTTTCAAAAAAAAATAATAAAGGTTATAATGAAATGGGGACAATATTGTTGAAATGTATTGATGTCCTTTTCTCTTTGGCCGTTGTTTATGCTGACCTTCCTCTTACGGTGTTGACGGTATTCAATTGCTTCAGTGATATTTAGATTTGCTACTCTATGAATACGAAGCAAGATTCACTATTATAGTCTGACATCTAGAACACGATTTTTAAATCTGCAACAAGACATTTTCTTTATAAGACAAGGATCTTCCATTTTGTTTTCTGTTTCCAATAAGATCCAGGCCTGCACAATAAGACGTTAAAGTTTAGCATTAGCTAGGACTGGAGAGAGAAGGACATGATAGAATCTATCTTCTCAGATCTCCACGAAGTGAGAGCGAGAGAAAGAGAGAGAAAGGAAATCATGCAGAAAGCCATATGTACCCTGCCATTCCTCCATGTGGTGAAGTCAGGGATGTGAGAAGGCATGGGGTAGGCATTGAAACAGAAAGCTCAAAACAAAGTAACTGTCCCCCATTCCCGTGTGGAACCTCAGGGTGCTGCTCGGTCAGCTATGAGTGACACGAGGGGCCAAGGGAACTTATGGGTGTAGACACCAGAGGTCAGACAGTGACACTCAAGGCCCCCAGTGGGAAGGCCCCCAGTGGGAACATGCCCCAGGAAGCCAGTTGGAATGCATCACACTTCACCAGACATAAGTCATGGATCAGCCACAGGAAGAAGAGAGACCAGATCTGATGCCCAAACTCCTTCCACTAGGAAACTGAGAGAGCTCCTTTGGTGGCTTGCTGTCATAGTGGACAGGGAAAATGGAACAAAGGGAATCTAAAAGGCAGAGCACTGCCAAAAAAGAGATCATACCACCAAAATGATAGCATTCAAATCTAAAGAGACAGCAACATGTTAAACATGCAATGTGATGTCCGAGTGTAGCTGACTCTGAAGCAGCCTGCTCAGATCATCTTAGATCCTCTTCCACTCCTAGCTGCAGCCCACTCCATCCACGTGTGGAGCAGGTCAGAAAGTGCCAGAAAATCAACACCCTGCAGGAGCAGCCCCTGGCCACTGACAGTAGGATGGTGGGATGGGCGTATTCATACCCCAGCTCCTCACCTCAGGAAGGATCATTCTAAGGCACATTCTACACTGGCTTCCAGAGCTCCCCAGTGAGGTCAGGCTCCAGTTGCCTACAGTGTTTAAAGTGCTCGCTACACATATTTTACTGCCTGCCTCTCCATTGCAGCTTCCTGGGATGACCTTGCAAAGAAACTACTTGCACTCACAGTCTTGTTATTGAGCCTTTTTCTGAAGAGCCTGAACTTAGAGGATGGACACCTGCCTCCTCTCTACCTAGTGAGATGAGAGTCAGTGAAGAAGATGAAATCTTCTGTTTTAAAAAGAAGCCATATTGGCTCTGCACAGCCAAGCCAATGAGAGCAAACATTCACACCATTATAATAATAACCACACTTAACATAATTTTTTCAATTCTGGAAGCATCATTCACTTAGACAAAAAGTGTTTATCCACTTAAAATTATGCACAAGGTGTGATTTATAGGCCAGCTGAAAATGCTTTTTGGTAACATGGGATTGAAAAGCACAAATAATCTCAGGGCCACATTCAAACAGCAGTTCCCATTGTCTTCCCCGTCAACTGTCTTCTGAACTAACCAGCTTGGCTCATCTCCTCTTGGGTTTCCTGTTGACTTCTGCAAAAGGCCAAGTTGTTCAATCTTAAAAGACTAAAGCAAACAAAGGAAGAAAGGCAAAAGTATTGAGGGACACATTAATTTATACTATCATGCATTATACACCATGTATCTAATACCCACCAAGAGACATAGTCTCTGCAATGGGCTGGAAATAGAAAAGTGAATAGTAGGGCCTCTCTCTTCCTTGAGTGTCATCATAGAAGATAGGCACATGCCTTAGCTGTAAATGGAACACAATGTGATGGGCACCCACAGCAGACAGAGCACCCTTCCCCTCAGGATGTGAAGGGTTATTTACTTATTTGAGATGGAGTCTCACTCTGTCACCCAGGCTGGAGTGCAGTCGTGTGATCTCGGCTCACTACAACCTCCACCTCCCAGGTTCAAGAGATTCTTTGGTGCCTCCGCCTCCCGAGTAGCTGGGATTACAGGTGTGCACCACCACACCGGGCTAATTTTTTTGTATGTTTAGTAGAGATGGGGTTTCACCATGTTGCCCAGGCTGGTCTTGAACTTTAGATCTCAGGAGATCCACCTGCCTCAACCTCCCAAAGTGCTGGGATTATAGGTGTGAGCCACTGCTGGTGTGGCTGATGCAACTGGCTGATGTGAAGGGTTATTAAGGAAAAGGAACACATCAGTGAACTACTTCTACGATAGTGCTGAGGATAAATTATCCCAAAACTCAGTGGCCTGTAACAACAAGCATTTCTCTTCCTCTCTCACAGGTAAGTAGGCTGTGACTTGCTGGCCGTGCCTTGAAGCTATGGCATGTGCCCAGGTGTGTTCCATGCGGCTTATGCTCCTTGGACCAGTGACTCAAGGAGGCACCCTTCCACTGTGAAGACGTAGTGTAATATGCCAAAGGGCAAGCCAGAACCTGCAATGCTTCTTCATCTGTCAGCGTAGGATGGTCAGGCTGCCATTTTGGCCCATGTTAAAGCAGACACATAGCTGATCCCAAAGACCCTGCATTAGGAATGTGAACTCAACACTGATGACTGGGGGACTGGGTGTCTGTGTGCCATGATCCCAAGGAGTGAAGGAGGGAGCAGACACGCCAGGTAGAAGCAGCTGCAAAATCTGATCATCCTTTAAGGTTCAGGCCACATGCTTAGCAGAAAGAAACACAGGGTGGGCATGTGTAAACAATGCTTCAGCACCCTTAATCACTGCAAATCCGCAGTTGCCACCCCCAGTAGACTTGAGAAGGCTTCTAAGTAGCTTCAAATGGTCACCTTGAAGGTCAGAGTGGCAGAAAGGTGGACCCAGTGCCAAAGTCCTGTTAACAAGAGGCGTTTCTGTATCAGAGACATTGAGGGCTGCAGTACTTACACAGACGGCCAGCCTGATGGTGAAGGTTCATTCAAATTGGACCCATGAGGGTAGTGGGGAAGCAGTGCTGCGGGCCTCGGGAATGGAGACAGCTCATGACGCTAACCTCTTTTCTTCCAAGGGAGATGCCACCAGCCAAGCAGCCAGCTTCTGCACCTGGCGCACTAGCATGGGAGCGTATAGCCAAGACTGGATTTGAACACATTCAATGGACAGAGGGTTTTCTCAAGAATTGGCTTAGGATCTGAGATTTCACCTTCCTGATGTCCCCTACCTTGTGTGCACCTACAGCCACCTGTTACTTCGCAGAAGGGAAGAGGCTACAACTTCAAAGGAGGTAAAGGTGAGAGTCGGTGAGTCTGGGAGGCAGGGTCATGCTGTGGCTGGCCAGGTATAAAACCACCTAGGCTTGGCTGCGTTGTTTCAACACTCCATCACCAGAAACTTTGAAGAGTGGATCACTCAGCTTCCAAGGTGTTTTAAGTAGCTGAGCTCTTTTTCTCAGACCAGACTTCATGCAGGATCTTCAAACAGACAACAAATGAAAGCTTGAATTTAAGGAGGATTTGGGAATGTTAAAGCTCTACTTCATCCGCCCCCCGCCTTCCCTTGGAGGTCATGCATATGGAATTCCAGAGTTCCAGGATAGGAGAAGCAGAAGCAGAAATGGATGGGAGAGACAGCATTTTAGCCCCTTCCTGCTCCCACTCCACGGCAGTCTTACCATGTCCTCTCCACAGTTCTGCCAGGAGTTCCAAGCTATAGAAGTCAGATAGGCTAGGTATGAGGAAAAGTGCACTTTCAGTTTTCAGGGGCTTCCTGCCTTTGTATTATGGCAGCAGGCCATGGAAGCAGGTTGCAATTTATTAACTAATCGCACACCAAAACAATGCCATCATTCCTCTGAAAACACTGCTTATTTCCTGTCTTATGCCATTCAGACTGTTGTGGCAAAATACTGAACTCTACAAGGAATAACAGAAACTTATTTCTCACAGTTCTGAAGGCTGAAAGTCCATAATCTAGGCTCTGGCAATTTTGGTGTCTCGTGAGAGTTTGCTTCCAGGTTCACAGGCAGTGCCTGTGTCCTCACATGGTGGGAGGGTCACAGGAGCTCTCTCAGGCCTCTTTTTTGCTTTTGTTTTCTGAGACAGGGTCTCACAGTGTCACCCAGGCTAGAGTGCAGCAGTGTGATTATAGCTCACTTTAGCCTCGACCTCCTGGGTTCAAGTGATACTCCTGCCTCAGCTTCACCAGTAGCTGAGACTACAGGCACATGCCACCATGCCTGGCTAATATTTTTAAAACTTTTATAGAGATGGGGATCTCACTGTTTTCCCAGGCTGGTCTCTAATTCCTGGGCTCAAGTGATCCTCATTCCTTGGCCCCCTAAAATGTTGGGATTGCAGGCTTGAGCCACCAATCCTCTTTTATAAGGGCACTAATCCCATCCATGAGGGCTCCACCCTCATGACTTCATCACCTCTGAAAGGCTTCACCTCTTAACATCGTCACCTTAAGTGTTAGGATTTCAACATATAAATTTTGGAGGACACAAACAGACCATGGCGTTTTCTGATCTGATTCTTAAGTATATTTCTCAAATCATATGACATTAATTAACACAAAACAGAATTAATTCTTTAAAAATTTTCCTAATGTAATCAGCTTTTCTTTTTTTCTAGCTCAATTCACTGGATATTTATTGTGCATTCATTACAAAATTTGAAATAAATCTTAACAGACTTAATGACACCAGTTATGATTCTTGTATGACCACATCAGTACATTAACTGAACACTTAACTATATGCAAGACACGTAAGGGAGGGTTCAGCGTCTAAATTAACTCTCATCCTCATAAAACCCTTGCTAGTTATTTATCATCAACCCTAGTGTATAAAACAAAATGAGAGCTTATGACAAGTATTTATAATCAAAGAGCAGGGAGACTTGGAAAAGTTATTTTGATTCGAAAGCCTAGACTTTCTCTTGACACTGGGAGAACTGAGCCATATAAGACAGCATAGATGCAGGGCTGAAATATGCAGAGGGTTCAGTCCACCACCACGCAGAAGAAAACAACTGGCCAGAGGCAATAGGAAAGGCTTCACGCAGCAGCCTGGACTGACCTGAGGCAGCCAGCGACATTTAGGGACAGGAATGTCCAAGTCTTTTCCCCCAAATTGGCTCTGATGAAGAAGCAGGTGAGAAAAGGTGAGATTGCCCCACACTTTGTTGTCTGTGTGAAACACTGTTTGCTTTCCTTTTTTCTGCCCTGAATATGCTTTAATTTCACTTAATGGAGTCCCGTGAGCCCCATTATCAAATGATACCCCAGTTAACTTAGGGCTATGTGCTACAAAACAAATTCCTAAGAGGCTACAAATAATAGAGGGTGGAATTATTTGGAAACACCTCATAATACATTACCTTCTCCGACATTCATATTTCACATCGTTCACTAAACATCTAAGAAGTTCTGTAGTCAAGAAACTAGTAGAAACTCGTTATATTTAACCTAGAATTTCCCAAACTTTTATCATGGTTGAACCATCTTTCATCCAATGCCTGTTCCCTATTACTGGAATGAATACAGAACCCTTGTAGACTAAAGAAGCAAACAAACACTCAGTCTTCTGGTGTGACACTGGAGGATGTAACCATCCCAAATCCAGGGCCATCATTACAAGGTGAAGGGTCCGTGCAGCCACACTCTGCACCTGGATGTCTGGTTGGACACTGGCCCGTGAGTGCTCCGGGAGCCCGGGTATCTCAGATGATGTGGTTACGGCAGAGGTTCTGGATCCTCCCCCTGGTCCGTCCCTTTGATGTCAGGCCCTTCTGCTGTGATGCTGGGCTGTCTCTTCCTCACAAGAGGCCTGCATTCTCTGTGCACTTCAGAGCGAGACTTCAGTGAGGCCACCAGGCTGGTTTCCAGCTTGCATTTCTGTCCTTGGTGCCACCTACTGGGTTGTCCCTCAGCTCTGTGCCTTTAATCTCACAAATCCACCCTGCCTAACCCACCCCTGGATTCCAGATGCAGCCCAGGCTCTCTTTACCTGCTGGGGTCCTCAGACCTTGATGGGCTAACCATGGCCACCAAATGTGCTTCTATAACTATCCAGTCTTCCCTAAGGGCCAGACTGCTCAGCCTTCACAGTGGAAAACATGTCTTCTAGTTGCTATTCTTCAACTTGTTTTAACCCATGCCCTCTTTGATAATTACAAAATATTATGCCTTTCATTAATTTCCTTCGACACTTTAAAATTAATCAAATACTGCAATGAAAAGCAAATGTAACCGATGTCTGCAACCTACTCAGAAATACAAAACATAAGAGGAATTCATGGGTGGATACAGACATGGCTAGCAGTGCAGATGTGTGATGAAGCAAATCCTATGTAGCAAAGAGGGGAGTTAGGCTGTGGGTCAGTGGTGTTCACTGTAAAATGATTTCAACTTTTTGATATATTTCAAAATTTTCACAATAAAAGGTTGGGCAAAAGTTCAAGTAATGAAAATTCTACACTATGTTTTGTCAACTGATGCAGAGCACCCACTTTGCTTGTCCCAGGGAGGTGGGACTGTGGGTGCCTGTCCAGCCAGGAGGAACTGCTTCTGCTGTTTAAGTCTCTGTGGGAACTATGGGACTTCATGCAAACTGCTGTTTGGGGAAGTGCTGCTCCTGCCCCAGCTGAAGCCCTGCGCACTGTTCCAGCTTATCTGTGGGATAGGAGGCTGACACACATGTTCTTCTGGGCCTCACCTCTGCAGACTGAGCTCTGAGCTGTGCTCAGCTGGCCCAGCTTGCCTGGCTGCCATGCACGCCCCCACATCTCATTGTCCGTGAGCCTACCCTCCCAGACCCCGCCTGGGTCACGCACTAGGTCCCAGGGGAAGAAAAGGATTGTTGTTCCAGGGGGTGCTTTCCCAATCCAGTTTCCATCTGTTTGCCACTGGAAGGGAGAGCAGAGTCAGCATCATGTCCCGAGGAAAGGAAGGCTCCTGCATGATGAATTTGCTTAGGAAGCAAACCGTGCGCAATCTACGCCTGGGTTAATATTAGTATGCTAGAAAATGTGCGTATAGAAGGACTATAAGAGCTGCTTAAACAATTCCTGCTGTTACTTCCTTCTGCATGAAGACACAGAAGATGGGATATGTGGGGAGGGACGGCCCAGGAGGGGAGAATGAAGAGAACCTGCCCTTTGACGGAAGCATTGGTGATCCTTATAATCACGAGTTCAGTGTTACAGGGGCTCTTCTGAACTCAAGGGCACTCCAAGAGCTGCAAGTGGACACTGTATTCTTAAAAGTAACATGCATTTCCAAAAAAAAAAAAAAAATATATATATATATATATATATGGCTGTAGGCAACAACTGTCTAAGTCTATTTTAAGGGAAACAAAAGGTCTTAAATGCCCGCCCCCACGCCCGCAGATTAAAAGCAGCTAGGTATACAGCGAACAAATAGTCAAGAAAATGAGGGGATATCAGGCTCACCAGGAACGTGTACAGAATAATGGCTATAAGTCTGGTGCCCCATATGGCTTTGAATATCTAGCTAGCTTTGTATTCAATTAATACTTAACTCTATGGCCAAAAAAGTCACTAAATAACTTTGAACCGTAGAGTATCGGAGTGATGCTCTTGAATCTGGAGGGAGAGAGTTTGTAAGTGACGTGTGGTGGGTTCATTTTATGTGTCAGCTTGACTGGATCATGGGGTGTCCTGATATTCGCTTAAACATTATTTCTGGGTGTGTCTGTGAAGGTGTTTCTGGAAGAGGTTAACACTGGAATTGGCAGAATGACTTAAGATCACGGTCTTTCCCAGTGTGGAGGGGTCTTAGCCAATCGGTGGAGGGGCTGAGTAGACCAAAAAAGCAGAGAAAGGAGAAATTGACCCTTTGTGCTTCCCGTCTGCCTGCTTGAACTGGGACATCTCGTCTCACCTTCTCCGACCCTTGGGCTGGGATTTGTATCATCGGCTCCCCTGGTGCTCAGGTCTTTAGAACCAGATTGAATCACACCATGGGTTTTCCTGGCTTTCCAGCTTGCAGACCCAGGGAGTTCTCACGCTCCATAATTGTGTAAGCCAATTTCTCATCATAAATCTCTCTCTCTCTTTACACACACACACACACACACACACACACACACACACGTCTCTCTTTCTCTCATCCCATGAAACCCTTGCTAGTTACTTATCATTAAACCTAGTTTACAAAACAAAATGAGTTAATCAAAAAAATATATGGGGTGTGTGTGTGTGTGAGAGAGAGAGAGGGAAAGAAACAGAGAGATCCTTTCAGTGCTGTTTCTGTTTCTGTGGAAAACCCCTGACTAATACATGAGGCGTTGCTGGCTTCTAGGGCTTCTCTGTGACTAGAAAACACCATAGCCTGTGTGGATCTCTGGCCCAGCTTGACTGGTGAATGCCAACCACAGGGAACAATTCATCTGACACATGGTGGGACCAGAAACCAGTGTGGGGACACAGCCAGCAGGCCCCAGCTTCTGGAGGGACTGCAGCACAAATGTCCTAACAAACATGAGCGGAAACCAGACAGCAGCAAGATTCCACAGCGGCTGCTCTCTGGTGAGCGCCAGTGAAGTCATCAGCAGCAGGAAAGCAGGGGAACTAGCTTAGGAATTCACCAAAACCCAGCTCCAGGCCTTGCAGCATCGTAGAGAGAACAACTGCAGTTCCACCTGGCCCTGCCCGCAGAGGCAGTGGAATGCGTATTTTGTTTAATACTCCATGTGATTGCTCTCTGCCTCCCAAAAGGGATTTAAGACATTGTCAGTGAGAATAAAATAAAAATAGACGGTATAAGCAAAGCAGAAGGAAAATCAGGCAGGGGTGTAAGGAAATGAGGAATGAAGTCAGCATCTGAAGCAGCTAGACTTAACTATCTGGAAGCATATGAGATATTTGTTACAAATTCAGTGTCCTGGGGAAGTGGGACGCTAGTGGCCTAGTCATCCTAACATCTGAGAATTACTTCGCTGGACATAGGAAAGAAATAACCATGAAGTTACTTAGCTGTGGGTTCTTAGTGCAGAATTTGAATCTTCTGAAATGAAATGAGATACCTGTGTGCACTTTGTTTTCTAGTCAGATCATTTAAATGCTGATCAAATTGTCAGAAGACTCCAGAACCCAAAACCCATTCACCATTAGTACCACTGCTAAGCTTTCCAGAAAGCCATGGGAGGATGGAACCATGATCGGGGGATATGAGATGTGACAGTGTTAATCGCACCAGATACTTACTGAGGATCAGCATCTGGGCTGAGCGTGCCCCATGCACTATCTCCTTTAGTCCTAGAAGCAAGCACTCATCACTGCCATTTGATAGATGAAGAAGCAACACCTTGGAGGTTAATTTTCCTCACAGTTATGCAGTGGTCAACGTCAAGATTAATTTCCTGACAGTCTGGCTTCCAATAAACAGGTATGACTACCATAAATCCAACTCATCACATTGCAGGAGAGACGGTTTCCTGATGTAGAAACATGTCCGGGTCTCAGGGGGAAGCTCCACTGTTCCTTATTCTGAAACCAGAAAGACACTGTGAGCCACTGTCAAGTCAACTCTTCACTTCTGATTTGTGATGTATCTGCACAATTCTTTGAATGAAATGGACTCTATTCTGTAATTTTCTGGCAGCCGGCATATTTTGACATTTCTTAAAAATCACCTTCAAGGAAGAGCTCATTCTCAGAAGTGCTCATTCGAGGAAATATCCAAATCCCATCTCTGCCACTTATTGACAGTCTGACTTTGGGCAAGTGACTTAGTTAGCTTTGCTATCCTTTTTCTTATTCTTTGTATTATTATTATCATTCCGGTGCTCTGTGTATGAGTATTACCACAATACGCAATAAAGAAAATCCACTCACTTTATGAAGCATGTAAATACTCAGAAGCTAAACTAATTTTTTAATGGAAAGAGAAATAGAGACCTTTTTAAATAAAGAACATGAATGCAAAAATTTTCTCCAAAAAGGATGGAGGGGGGAGATCGAATTATGTAGCTCATTATCCAAGTAACTCCTGAGAGTAGAGAATAGGCACACGGACAGAACATATTTGTATTCCAAATAATAGGTGGGGACAAAATAATGATCCTCTACATGACATTACTGTTTAGCATGACTCTGAATGCCCTGAGCAACACCGTGATAAAGAGAAGTGGTGGGGATTCTAACCCGCTACACAGGAGAATGGAATGCCATCCTGTTTTCTGTCAATGTGTTCATTTAGAAAACCCAAGAGAGGTAAATAAAAATCTATTGGAATGAATAGAACATAGAGAATTCTATACAATAGACAAATTCAAGGAGAGTATACTAAACATAGGTTTAAGGTATCTATTTTAAACCTATGTTTAGTTAATCAAGATATCTATTGAGAGAAAAGATTCATTAAAAATAGCATCAAAATATTAACTATTCAAGAATTATTCTGAACACAAAAGTCATAATACTTACATGAAGAAAACTACAAAATAACTGAATGCCTACTAGAGCACTGTGAGTGTGCAACTCCTTACTCTCTGTCTTAGTTTTCTTCAGAAACTGGAGCCCTGAGGTGCCCTGAGCTTGCATGATGGTCTCCATTGTCTGTCTCAGTTCTGTGGGTGGGTGCTCTCCTAGCCCAGGCTCCTCTGTGGATTGCTCAGTGGTGTAACTCCAGGACTAGAGCAGGCCTGACACACAGAGAGGCATCACTACAGTGTCCACAGCTCCCACTCGCTCCAGGCATTGCACTGTCCTAATCCACTCAGTCCAAGAGAAGGAGAAGTCAAGGTCTCCATTTTGCAGAAGAAGAGGTAGAGGCACTGCCTAAGGCCTCACAGATGGTGACCATGGAGGTGTGACCTGAACCAGGCAGTCCAGCTTCAGATTTCATGGCCACCATCATATTCCATAGCTTCCCTTCTATCTAGGGAATGAAAAATGATAACAATTATGTTAAAACTGTATGTATATATAGAGGTACAAAAACAACAGGATAATTTATTGGGTTATTAATCTGTGGTGTTTTGGCCTATTCCTCATTGCGTATTTTCCTCCCTGACATCAGGTTCATGAATGTGTGAGCTGTGCTGTCATATGGTGTTTCTCACCTAGTTTAATATTCTCCTAATGCTATCCTGGAATTCTTTTTTTTTTTTTTGAAACAGAGTCTTGCTCTGTCACCAGGTGCCAGGCTGGAGTGCAATGGCACGAGCTCAGCTCACTGCAACCTCCGCCTCCCAGGTTCAAGCAATGCTCCTGCCTCAGCCTCCCGAGTAGCTGGAACTACAGGCATGCACCACCATGCCCAGCTAATTTTTGTATTTTTAAGTAGTGACGGGGTTTCACCATGTTGGCCAGGATGGTCTCAATCTCTTGACCTCGTGATCAGCCCGCCTTGGCCTCCCAGAGTGCTTGATTACAGGTGTGAGCCGCTGCACCCAGCCGCTGTGCCCAGCCGCTGTCCTGGAATTCTTAATTCCAGCCAGGGCTCCCTCACCTAAGGGGTAGTCAAGGTATGGAAAATAGTAGAAGGTTCCAAGGTTCTAGCAAATTCTGTCTCTGGAGGGAGACAGAGACAAAAATGGGAAGGAGGAAGAAAAGAGGAATGAGGTGAGAAGCTGGGACTTAGGAGAGATTCCTTCCAGCTGGGGAAGCAAGAGAGGATAGGGGTTCTGCCAAAGCACCCCCTCCTCCACTACCACAGTGTCTCACAGAAGCTTCTGCTCCCTGGTGGGCAATGGCTTGGTGTCGGCAGTTTGTGTGTGCTTAGACTGTCTCCCCACCACTGAAAACCCTCCAGCAGAATAGGCTCATTCTACATTTTGTTCAACATTGTGTTTCTATGTCTAGGGAACGGTAGCCCCTGGGCCCAGAAATCTCAACGGGAAACTCTTCCCTGTGACTAAAATGTGGCATAGATGGAGGACTTCAAGGCCCCTAAGGGCACAGAGTCAGGGATCACTCAGGTACCTCGGTGTGACTAGGACCTGGAGCCCCCAAATACATTGCTCTGTTCAAGAACCCTGAGAAATACATGCAGAGAGAGACATTCAAGAACTCATTGAGATGTAATTCAGAACTGGGATCTGATTTTACTTAACAAGTAAATAAGGCCATAGGACATTTTTTGCACACTCATGTGTGTACCTAAGATTTATACACCTGTCCCATCAATAGCCCAGGTGTACCACTCCTCCTTTCTGTGTGAGGGAGCCCCTGACAGGTGATGGGAGACAGGGAAGTCATGTGAGCGTTCTCCCTCACAACTGGGCCCAAGGTCACTGTGGCTGGTGGTCCTGAATGTGCAGGGTCCTCCTGACATGCCCCCAGCCATCCAGGAGGTAGGGAGAGTCATCCCTGTTTCTTCTCACAGACTGCCTGCCCTCCCTGTCCTCATCTCACAAGACGCATGCCCGATTGCCTTGCTGAGGAAGACAGCATGTTTCTGATGGAACTCAGGAAGCTATTGAGCTCCAAAGGGGAAGGGTGGGAGCTGGAAGAGATGGAAGCATGGAGGTTCCAGCCCCTGGGGATGAGAGGCACCTCCCAGGCAGTCACTCATGGTGGCTTTCCCAGGCTCCTTTGATCAAAGCATCCTCTTCCAGCCCCTGCACAGCCTTACCCTGCTGCTTGTCAACTATCGAGTTAAGCTGTCCTCTCCTTCTGATCCTGGTTGTCACTACAAATCAGATGGAGATCCAGCTACCAGAAAGTTCTTCTGGACTCCTAAGTCTTTCCCCTGAGAAAAGACTACAAATAAAAATAGGTAGAATCATCAGTTTTCAATCAGGAGATTATATTTCAATTATGCATATTTTTTACTTAATTACTTTTGTGTGTTTTCCTGGTTTTCTGAAAGTTCATGTCCTTTTCACATTTGAAAAAGGAAAATATATATTTCGGCATCACCCTTGAATGGAATGAACAACCCCTTGTGAAGAAGCCCCAGTTGCACTCCCGTGAGTCCAGGCCACCACCAGCATCAAAGAACTTGTTGGAGAATCTGGGCTTCAAGTCAGCTGAAATGTTAAATGCCTTTCTGCTGTTAAAACATCCCCCCGCTTTGGTTTAAATACAATGATGAGCCACACTGGAATAAGTGTTTTGTTCACCAAAAGTGTCTCCAAGAATAGAAACTGTCCCCAGTATTTTTCTTGGGAAGTACATCTATCTGGCAATGGTCACTGTTGACATTTTAAGCTAATGCACTCTGCTTTGCAAAGCTGAGCCCAAAAAGCAAAGATCTGTTTGCCATTCTATTTTTTTTTTTTTTTTTTACCCAAACTCTGCCAACTGGGATAAAGACACCCTTACTAGTCAAATGGACTCAGCACTTGGACTCTTTGCTTGCAAATTCCTGAAACTCCAGCCACTACCCAGGTTGGTCTGGCATTGTGGCCTTCAGGCTGGGGCAACTGGTCCAAAGCCTTTCTTAGCCTTCTCTCTGGCACTTGTGGCCTCCAGCAAAAGAAAAATTAGGACAGTGTTCTTTGCATGAGGATAGAGTTTCACATGCTCTGATCTCTTCAGAGAGGCACCACTCCACAGATAAAAAACATCCAGCCCAAAATTTGGCAGCTGGCCCCTCTGTCAATCCAGGTTCTGGGGTCTGGGTCTTAAAACACGGCACCTGTTGCAAGTAAGCAGTTGCAATGGGCCTGCAGCTGTGGGTGCCGGTATGCAGCCAGCTCATAGCAACAACACAGCAGTCCTTGTCAGTCTGACACATGAGGATGGGATAAAAATGCATTTTGTCACAGCTCCTGCTGCCCCACAGAAAGAAACGCTGCACAATTTACCAGGATCACTACAAGTCATCATAGAGAAACACTCGTTTGACCGGGTCGCTTAGCCTCTTGGACACCTTTCTACTGGGTTTCTATGGTTACCATGTTCATTATTTTTGTAGAACAAAACACCAATTCACAACCTCCAAACCACGATCTCCATCAGATGCTGCAAACCCAACCCCCCGCCCTTTCTGCTTTCCTCTGGCATCAGTAGCCAGGATGATAGGACTGTGCCCTGGAATGAAACCACTAAGTATTTCGGCACTTCACATCTGTCCCTTCTAGGGAGAAGGCTGCAAGCACAGAGAGAGGCAGGGATCCCAGGATCGAGGCGGCTGGGGAGAGACAAGGGGTCGATATCGCACCCAAATCAATGGTAATACTTATATGTTCATCTTGGCTTGGGATCCGGAGTAATTATTTTTATCCTAGCTACCATTATTGATACGTTGGCTAGATTGCTTTTCAAATGAAACAGTTTTAGTAGTGAATTACTTCTATAAAATAATTTTCAAACCAGTTCTGTGCATGTCGTGATCACATTCAGGACAATACTGCATACAGAGACCGTAAATCCCTGAAAAGATTTGGAGTGTGTATTGTTATCCACGTCTCATCTGCTACTTGAATGCAGACGTGGAAAATCTTGGGCAGTGGCCCCTTTCTCAGAAAGAACCAAATGGTACCGCCCTGCTGAAAATGATCCCGGCAGCAGCCCCCCAGGCTCCTGGTTAATTCAGAACACTAAATGACATCCCAGCTTCCAGAATGGCAGGGGCTCTGCTCTGCTGCCTAGGGCCCTCCACCGGGTGTCCCTTCTGTGGCTCCCACTTTGTCAGAGACATGCTGTGTAAAACGGAACATTCAGCCTTGACATCCTCACAAAGCACTCTCCTTGGTACTGTTCCTCTTATTTTATTAATATGAACACTAAAAGGGCACTGTCTTTTTAAACTAAGTTGTTCTCTCTCCCCTGTGTCTTTAGTTCTATATAGGAAAAATGGCATACTTTATTATGCTCTGAAGTCTCTGTTTTAGTTTACTCTGGCAAAGCCGTGGCTCAGAGTGAAAGTCGGCAAGTCACCCAGCCATAACACCTAGTGTCTATACCAGCAGGGCAGGGGTGAAATTGTTATATTTGAGTGAGTTTAAAGAGAAGCAATTTTCTCACTGGGGCCTCCAAATGTCATATTTGAGCGAGTTTAAACAGAAGCATCATGCACTGAGTTTGTGGAGAGTCCACCTTTATGCTGGAGTCTAAGAGTCAACTAGAGCTCAAACCTCTTGTCCAAGAAGAAAGGGTGGTCAACATTTTTACACCAGTTTAGGGTCGGGGGTGGTAAGCAGATTATTATAGAAGCAGAAGGATTAGGTTAGGGGAGAAGTGGGGGCCTAACAAAAAGTTTTACTTAAAATTGTTTTTTGACTCAGGATGTGGAGTAACAATATTAAATAACAGCTACACAGCTACAAATACAGGATGTACGGAGCTGGTTGGCCCTATTTTTCAAAAAATTAATTACAAAAATACCAAATGTCTCAGACCACAAACTTTCAAAACAAAATGCCCTACATAACTCAAGGTGAACAAAATAAAATTAACAAAATTATTTAAAATATATTCATTATAGCCAAACTAGAATATTTCAAAATAATCCAGGGTTTGTACCCAACTCTCTTCTGACATGATGGATGGTTGGCCTGGGGCCTGATGATAACAGGAGCTACAACAAGCAGGAGCATTACGAGATGAAGGGAGATTTGGGCCAACGTTTGATCTTTGAAGGTCAGCCTTCCTGCGTACAAGGCAGAAGTCAAGCTGACGTCTCCTGGTTTTGAGCAAGCGTGTTCCAGGAAGTTGATTTGTTATTTTGGCAAGTGACTCTATCACGATGCATTTGGGGGAGTTGGGGGTCAGGTTTCCTGTTGCAGGGAGTTCTGATAATTCCTGGTATTTGCATAAATAGGTCTTTAAACACTGATGAAAAATGTAATGTGGGAAGGTGAATTGCAACGCTATGTGGTTGAAAACTCAACAAAAAGAATACACAGAGATACAAAGTTCGGGGGAATGCAGTCTGTATACTACAAGGTCTTTGAATCCATGCATGGAAATTTATTGTCTCCATTTTTCTTCCACACCGAACACTTAAAGGTCAAAAGCCAGGAGAGGCAACTTTGATGCTGAGAGATGAGATCTCCAGGACATCGTACTGAAATGGTTCGGATTTATCCTCCAGTTGCAAATCAGACTCGTGCATTACTTCTTTCTGAAAAACAAATTTAAAAACACCATTTATTTCTTATCATTTATACAAAAATCTTTATGAAAATGATTAAAGAAGGTAATGGAAACACAACTCCCCTGTTGACAAGGACAGAGCAAAGAGATTCCATAAAAGCCAGTTCCCTTCTCCGCCTTCCTTTTGAAAACCAAACCAAACAAAAATATCTGGCTGCAATGATGGTGAAATGGCAGAAAATTATTTACCTTCAAAATTGCAGACAAAATAACCCCCCCTCACAGTTCAAAGAAATGAACTTGTAAATATTGTGACTTATTAAAATAACAAGACTATAACTGACTTCACCTCCACAAAAAAAAATCAAAACAACACTCGCTTAACCTCCACGAGAACCCTGAGAAGTTGGCAATGCAAAGGACAGCTCTTTTTGCAGGAGCAGGCAGGGAGAAGGAGACTTTGCCTCATGCATGTTTACATGAGGCTTAAAATAGATTTTGAGTGCCTGATGCTGCCCAGCGCATTAGTGTGGCTCCAATGCCAGCCTTCCCAGCAGCCAGTGGACTCCGACCTTGACCCTTGCGCCGGTGCCAGGCAGGCCCCACAAGCATGTGCCAAGGAGGTGGTCCACAGCGCTCCCTCCTCAGGGACCCAGCACCAGAATTGGACCTTCATCTGGCTGTCCCCAGTCACTCTCAGCTCCCTCTTAGGCATTTTCACTTTCTGGGCAGAAGGACAGGTGGGCTGTCTCTTTAGTCTCAGCACCCAGCTGTCTCTGCCAAGCATGGAAAGTGAAAGCTTGCTGCTGAGAACCACTCGGACCTACAGGAAGAAACCCTGAGGTTTCCGTGACCGCAGGCCCTTGACCGGAAAGTGGGGACTGAGCCTGAGTATCTCCTACCCCTGCCCCGGTGTGCACTTCCTTGGGGCAGAGGGGGCATCTCAGTCTTGCCCCTCTCCTGGGGAGGGGGAAGGCTCCACATGGCCCAGAAGTGCTGAGGGACGAGCTCAAGCTCCTTTTGCCCCAACACTTCTCACCAGAAAACTCAAAGCCTGCAGCGGCTACCCCTCAGCCAGCTCCTATGCACAGGTCGGGAAATCAGAGCCATTGTCAGGCAGGACGGGCCACACATTCTCCAACATTTTCCAGGTCAGAGCCTTCTAGAGCTGAGGCCTGGTAAACCCGCAGTAAGGAAAGTGTATGGAAGCCTGGGCTGCTCCCCCTTCGGAGGGAGAGGGGAGGAGAAGGGCTGCTCGCCCTGGTTCCACCTGGAGCACTGGGACCAGTTCTAGTCCAGGGACTAGACCTGCCAGTCATCAAGTCACAGCTCAGCACAGCCTGGCAGGGCCAGCAAGCCACTGGGCGAACCGGTTATGTCAGCAGGGCCCAGCAACAAAACCTCCCAACTCAGGTGAAAGAGAGAGAGTACTTGTCTCTAATGTCTCTGTGTGTGTACATAAAACACAGACACACAGACACATATGTACATATATATACAAGTATGTATTTAACAGTAAATGTGGAACATTTATTGCTAAGGGTACCACAAGTACAGGAAGCTGCATATAGCAAACGTGAAGCTTAATGAAGTCCTATAAGGCAACACGCTTGTAACCCCCAGCGCCCACTGCAGAACCTTCCCACTCCCTTACAGAACCCCACTCCCGAATCTCTCCTCCCTCACAGGGCACTGCTGGGCTGAGTCTTATGGCCATTAGTTCTCTAGTTTTCTTTGTCATTGTATTACCCAAGTGAGATTCCTCCACAATGGAGCTGGGTGTCGTCTTTTATCTTTGGCTATGCCGTATAAGTCATAAGTGCCTACACCCAATGTAGACATGGATATACACATATACGCATGCGCATATGCACGAGCATGTGAGCAGATGCCATAACC
Source organism: Sapajus apella (assembly GCF_009761245.1). Classification (NCBI taxonomy): domain Eukaryota; kingdom Metazoa; phylum Chordata; class Mammalia; order Primates; family Cebidae; genus Sapajus; species Sapajus apella. Next base: position 1,815,475 of record NW_022437058.1, on the reverse strand, counting down.
TGCTTAGAACAGTATCCACACTCCCCTGCCCTTCAGGCTAGGGCCTTGCTATTTGGAATGCCATTTATTGGATAAACAATAGACAAGTATAAATTAATACTATACTTTAAAAAAAGAAAACTGCATGTGGGGCCTCAAGCCTGAGCCCTTAGAACAATTCCCCGAGTGAGTATGAAGCCACCCTCAGAGCCAGGAGGCCTCCATCTGTGTCTCCACCACTCCCTCTGCAGCTCCATGCTGGGTGACCCAGGGACCCCAGTGAAACCGTCTCTAGATCCTACCAGATTCCCAGCTTCTTGAGGGAAGAGGCTGGCAGGGCTCAGCACATTGGCCACAAAGCGCAGTCAGAGAAGGAATCCAGGGTGGTGTAGGCCAATTCATACCTCCTTGATGGGGTCAATAGCCAAATGTGTGTGAATTTCGGGACCAGCTGTTACACACAGCCATTATTAAAAATTAAAATGGGTCAGGTGTGGTGGTTCACGCCTGTAATCCCAGCACTTTGGAAGGCCAAGGCAGTCAGATCACGAGGTCAAGAGACGGAGACCACCCTGGACAACATAGCGAAACCCTGTCTCTACAAAAAACACAAAAATTAGCTGGGTGTGGTGGCGCCTGTAATCCCAGTTACTTGGGAGGCTGAGGCAGGAGAATCACATGAACCCGGGAGGCAGAGGTTGCAGTGAGCCAAGATTTCGCCACTGCACTCCAGCCTGGCAGCAGAGCAAGACTCCATCCCCCGAACCCCCACACCAAAAAAATATTAAAATGAATAGACTTGCAATGAAATAAATTAGATTAAAATTCAAGGTAATAACTGCCACGTTGTGTTATTATCAGTGTTCTCTAGGCTGTGTGTCTGTTTGCCTGTCTGGTGATATATGTATGTCACCAGACTTTAGGTAGTGGCTCTGCACACTCTTTCCAGCTGTGTTTGGTGACATGGCATTGGCTTCCCATTGGCTGTCATGGGAAGATTTATACCACAGACAACAACAAATGTTACAAACCAGGTGTCCCATACATACACACAATATACATCCATCCATACGCACATACCAACCACAGATATATATACATGCCACACTTATATGCATGCACCACACAACTATACACAATACACTGCTGGCCTCCCCAAAGATCCCCAAAGATTAAGAATTGGAAACCAAGCATCTTTTAAGGCAGCCTTCCGACCTGAGACCTTGGGTGGCCTCCCAAGTCTGAGAGAAGTTGAGATGTCTCATCCCCAGCACAGGGAGGTGGCTCTGGGCAGTCCCAGAACCCGATGCAGGGCTAGTGGAGACTGCAATGTGGCCACGGCTGGCCTGAGAGGGCTCAGGGCCCTCTGAGCAAGCCCTGCTCACACCCAGGGTCCTTCAGTCAGGCAACACTAGCTCGAGGTTTTCTTGGGTGATCCGTGCCCCTGGCAGCATCTGCTTCCTTGGAGGTACGGATGGTCTGCAGCACCTCCACACCTGGGACTCCACCATGAGCCCTGCCTCTGCCTTGACATCCTGTTTTTTGAGGGTGCTCTGCCTGGTGCTGGGGATAGACAGGAAAATGCCCCTGCTCATCCATCTACCTCCTCCTGATCTCTTTCCATCCCGGACTGGCACATAGCTCCTGGAACGCTGGGAGTTTGCTGTCTTCCGTGTGTTAATGAGACAGTTGGCAGCTGGAGTCTAGACAGCTTCAGGATGGGGTCTGGTGGCCAGAAAGACCAATCATGCTGCCACTTCATCCCCCACCCACAATGGGGGAAGGGGCTGGAGACTGAGTCAGCCACTAATGGTCAATGATGTGTCAATCACACCTTCATCATGGAAGCTCCACAAAATCCCCAAACAATGGGGTTTGGGGAGATTCCAGGGTAGTAGAAGCATCCACATGAAGTGGGGAGCTGTGTACCCAGAGAGGGCAGGGACACTCCACACTTGTTCCCCCAGTACCTTCCCCTACGCTTCCCTTCCATTTGGCCACTCCTGAGTTGTATCTCTCATAATGAAACCGTAATTGTAAGTAAAGGGCTTCCCTGTGTTCTGTGACTCATTCTAGCAGGGTGTTAAGCCTGGAGAAAGGTCACAAGAGCCCCTGATTTCATAGCTGGATGACCCTTGGACCTTGTGGCCAGTGTCTGCTGTGGGGCAGACTCGTGGGACAGAGAATTTCACCTCCAGTGTTCATGGAGTGAACTTGTTGGACACCCAGATGGCGCTGGAGAACTGGAGAACTGAGAATTGAGAACTGTCACTTGGAATGACACCAGACAAGTGCAAAGTCAGACAAAGTCCTGTGTCCTCTTTAAGGAGGCCAATGCCCCTAGTTATTCTTTAAGCCTGAATCCAAGGGTGTCTACTATGTTATCCTTCTTGCCTGTGAAAGACAGCTTCCCCCCACCCACCCTCCATTCCGCTACCTGGAAGGCCCCAGAACATTTCCCTGGCATTCCTCACTACAGAGAGGGTTGGATAGGTCTAGAAAGTTAAGACTTCCACAGGCCAGGTGGATATGGGCTCACCCATCCTCTTCCTGTACCCTGTACCCACCCACATCTCCAGGGCCCAGACCCCAGCTCCAGAGCCTCTTCTCACAAATACACCATGCCCAGCTGTCACACCTGGGACCCCACGGTGCTGTATGCTTCCTGCTGTGTCTCCAGCAGCCTCTGCTCCACCACTGCCACCTGGGAAATTCGCAAGTGCATTCAGACCAGAGGCATTGGCAGCAGGGAGGCAGGCCCAGGGCAGAGACAACAGCCAAACCGTGACGTCGACATGCAAAAGATGCCACACCTCCAGGGACATCCAACGGGCGGCCAAAGATGCTGGAAATGAAACACAGAACAAAGAATCAAGACCAAAGCAGAACGAAGCAGTGGTGTGTGAGTCTAGGGGGCCATCCTGCAGAAGGGTGAGGTGGTCACTGACACCGTGGGGACGGAGGCACAGCCACAGTGTCAGATGTCTGTGCCTTTGCCTCATCCTCTGTGATGCGCCGATAACACACACATTCAAAATATGCCTTCTGCCCTCTCAGTGACTCTCTAACCCAGATAGGCAGGCTTGAAGATGGTTTCAGTCCCTGGGTATGTTTGCAGACAGAAGTAGACAGACATTGATCCTGGAAAAGATAATCATCTGGTATTTGAATGTTTCCGAAAAGGCTTGTTTTTGTCTGAAATGACATAGCTGCCCCTACCGGTTTCGTCCACCCTGTATGTCCTGTTCCTTTCACTCTGGAAACACAACAAATGGTGCGTAAACAAGCTGGGCAGCTCTCTGCACAGTGTTCTTTGAGCCTGGTCCACACGGAGTGGCTCCCACAGCTGATGCAGCATCCATAGCTATGGATCCTGGACAACATGCCACATGTTGCAGGAGGATTGTAGCAAGGTTTCCCCATACCCAGGAGATCTGTGAGGCTAATGAGAGGTCTCCAGGGGAGGCCAGGAGGCCTGAAGCTACTCCCAGGGTCAGCCAGCCAGTGCTGTGGGAGGCCTCTCCAGGCAGGCAGGGCCAGATGGATCCATGGAGCCCTTGTATATTTCTTAGCATTCCAACCGGATCCCTCAGAAGTCAGTTGCAGAGAACACATAGAAATCAGCCCGTGTTTCACAGAGCACTGATCCAGCTCTCCGCATAAGGCAGTGGTTTTTAGACAGGTGCACAAGGGGCCGTGAGAGGTGATTGCTAGAATACAGATTACCGGCCGCTACCCCAGAGATTCAGACTTGATGACTCTGGAGTGGGTCCCTCCTCCCTATTCATTCCCGGCTCTACCACTGACCTGCGTGTTTCTGTGTAACCTCTGTGCCCCTGAGGTCATCTGAATGATGGGCACTGTCTGGATCATAGGGTACTAAGGTCCTTTTAAAAATCTATTTTCCAGGTGCTGTGATGGTTCAGTAATGTAGTATCTCGGGCCTGGTGCACAGTATGTGGTCAGAACGCATTGCTTTTGTTAGCAGGATGAGATGTCACATGCTTCTTGGATTCCAGGGATTCTTTCCTCTATCTGTCTACAACTGTCGTCCTTAACCTGGTTATCGGATTGGTCCCATACATGGATTTTGGGAGAAATTCTGTTGAGACAGTGTCCTTACAGTTCCTGTCTCTCAGCAACAAGCCTGGCCCTCTGCCCCTCACCCAAGGTGATAAAGCCTAATCTTCCCTTTGCCCTGTCAGGCCACCTTTGGGGAAGAATTTCGCAATTCTAGTGGGACAACAGGGGCCCCTTCACAAGATAGTTATGTAATAGAGCTCCTATTTGCAAACAACCTGTCTCCCTAGCTGACTTAAGCAGGAAAGAAATTAACAAAATGACATTAGAAAGCTATCTCAGGAGGGCTGGAGGATCACATGAAGAGGCTCTGGGCCCTGGTGACACAGGCGGCTCAAGTAAGGGACACTCCCCTTTGGCCTCTGCCACTGCTGCCCCTGAGTTTCCCACCCCCCTGCTGGTGGCAGGATTCTGCCTCCCAGGGTGTCAGGCAATCTGGACTGGCAGCTTACAGTGACCATATGGGTTATGTACCCCAAGAAAAGTGGGGTGCTATTGCTACAGAAAAGAGGCAGAGGTGCTGAGGACACACACAGACACATTTGCACACTCTCATACACATGCATGCACACACACATACACAATCATATACCCTTAATCACATGCACGGTCGTACACTCATGCACATATAATATACACGCAATCACTCACTCCTACTCACACACATACCTATGCACACTCATGCATATGCTTTCACACATGCTCTTATACATATGTTCAAACACTCCCTTACACACTCACACACACAACCTACACACTCACACTCATACACATGCATGCACACAGCCATATACAATCATACACACACGTTTGTGGGCACATACTCATACACACAAAATGACAGACACACACAAACATATATACAAACATTCACGCTCACACTCACATACACACTTGTATATACACAATCACACACATCTGTATACACATTCCTCATACACATTAATGTACACACCTTTATGTACCCTTACACACAATCACATATACACAATCACATACGCACACATACCACACACATATATACCCTTATACACACACATATACTTCCTCACAACTCACACAACCATGCTCACATACAGTCACAGATACATACACAGACACACACCCTCACACACCGGCACAGACACACATACACACGCTCACACTCACGCCCTCTCCAACCCTTGCTGTGCCCCAGCCCTGGGCATGGCTCAGGTGCAGGCTACAGTGGAGCCCGTGCCTGGAAGCTGGTGGCTGAGGGCTGCATGGAGCTGACAGCGCAGTGGCCGCTAGAGCTGAGCAGGGCCGTAGTGAGGACCAGAGGTGATACTCCTTCCAGGAAAAGAGAAATGGGGAGTGGAGCTGGACGGATCTGTACCACCTGGGGGGCTTCAAGAGACAAGTGAAACATGACTGAGTGACTGTTAAAAGTCCCTCTAGGAAGACAACAGCCTGAGACAGCACTGAACGGAGGAGGGGCCCTGGCAGCCCTGAGGGAGGGGGAATTGCTGGGCAGGGAGGAAGCAGAGAGCCCAGCCTGTTTGGGACATTTTTCAGGATTTTTGTAAGCCAGCTGTGAAAGTTTTCTATTGTTGAAAATTATACAAACTTACAACTAAACGCATTACATTAAAACTTCCAGCCTGGTGCTGAACTTGCCCCTGTGTGGCATGTCAGCATCATGGCTCCTTCTCCCGACTCTGCCATCAGTGAGGGAACTGGCATCATGGAAGTCAGCAAAGGCTACAAATGAGGACTTCCGTGCTCTTCTGGAGAGCCAGTGAGACTCCTCCATCAGCACATTCATGGCGCGAAGGCACATTATTGCAGGTTACCTGCAGTGGTCCCCGTCATTCCCAAGGCAGGCTCAGGACTCAGGCTTTGGACCCCCAGCTCTCGCCCCATCACTCATGGGCTGGAGCCTGTTCTCATGTGAGATGGGGGCACTGTGCATGGTCCAAGGGCTCCAGCATCCAGAGAAACCCCTCAGGTCAAGAGTCAAGGGCTATGAGTAGGGCTCGGGCAGCTTCAGCTAGAAGGAGCTTCTCTAGTTCAGCCTGTACCTTTCAATGCACTTTCTCCCTTTTATCACTTCTGTGCTCCTCCTGTGGCCTGACACCGTCCACAGGTACCATCCATTTACAGGATCGTCCACATCACTCCCCCCCACTTCACATGTGTGACCCAACTGCCCATTGGCTCAGCTCCCTCCTGGCTGCCTCCTGCAGAGCCCTTTTCACTAAGGGAAATCTGTGCCCTGTGGTCACAGGAAAGCCAGACATCAGATGGTACAGGTGGGATGAAAAGAATTGAGCTCAGAGTTCTCTGGGGGGTTTACAGATCACAGTCAACCTGAGCACAAAGAAGCAAGCACTTTTCATCAACTTTGTATGCTTTTATGTCACAATGGGCTCCAGCTGGGCACACTCCCATACTTCACTTCCAGACACACCAGCATTGTAAGAAGACAGCAGACAGCTAATGAGAGGCCGGGTGAAGGCGATGCCCCTTCAGCTCCAGCGCTCCACGGCCACATCATGCCTCCTCTCATCATCTCAGGACAAGCGGGGACCTGGCCGGGCTCAGTCTGCAGAGGTCAAGCATGTCCTCTTTCAATGTATTTCTCTCTCATCTAAGAGCATAAGTTTAAGATCATTATTTGATTCATCCATGACTTTTCTTGCAACCTGAGTGTAATGTATTAACAAGCTCATTCCATTAACTAATTTTCTTAATTTTCTTTTTACAAAGAAGTAAAGTAGCCTAGGAAAACAAAACAAAACAAAACAAAAGGACGCAGGACTTGACCCAGAGGATCCATGACGAGGTTTCTTCCACTGTAACTGCAGGTAGCACTTTGAGAAAATAAGGCCTTTGGATAAATTTGCCTGAAACAAGTGATTCCAGTTTTCCCTATTACAGACAGGGTTCTTGACTCTCTGGGCAGGTGAGTGAGTCAGATGGGCAGATTAATCAGATGGTGAACACCCAAGACCCAGCTCCAAATTCAACAACACCAGCTGCCCTGAAACTGTCATTACACGCTACAAACCCAAACAGGCCTGACCTCCATAACCCCACTCCCTGGGCAGACCCAGTGCCAGGCGGAAAGTTCCAGGGAGTCAGCCCATCAGAACGTGAGCTCCCTGCATCCACACACACCCGGCACCCCAGACACAATCATCATTATTACAACAGCAGCAGCAAGAATGCCTGCCTCTGTAGGCTCTCTCCCTCCACCAAGCTTGGACGCACATTAAGTTATTAATGCTAAGGAGGCCTCCAGGGTTGCAGACGAGAAAACAGAGAGGCGGAGTTTTCTGAACAGCAAATTGTTGACTGCATTACAATGGTTAGAAATTGAGACTGATACACCCATGATTAGACTCTGTAGTGATTTTAATATTTGAAGAGCTAAACATCTTAACTTCAAGTTAAGAGACCCCTGCTAGAATTCTATAGGACTTATATGCATGCATTACTCACTGTCAAACTCCACTTGCTCCCTGATTTCAGATTGTAAGAGATCAGGCATCTATTTAAGTGACATATCTACTTTTTCATAGCATTGTGATATGGCAAAATCTATAGTAATTTTAACTTATTTATATAAAGGGCAAACAATCGCTAGTGATTTCATTCTGACCGTGACTTCCTTTTTTTTTTTTTTTTTTTTTTGAGACAGAGTCTTGCTCTGTCACCCAGGCTGGAGTTCAGTGGTATGATCTTGACTCACTGCAAACTCCACCTCCCAGGTTCAGCAATTCTCCTGGCTCAGCCTCCCAAGTAGCTGGGATTACAGGCGTGCACCACCATGCCCAGCTAATTTTTGTATTTTTAGTAGAGACAGGGTTTCACCACATTGACCAGGCTGGTTTTGAACTCCTGACCTCATGATCCACCAGCCTTGGTCTCCCAAAGTGCTGGGATTATAGGCATGAGCCGCTGTGCCCAGCCCCTGACCCATGACTTTTGTCAGTCGTGCTGTGATTGCCAAATATACCCAGGCATGGGCTATGTGCCTATCCAATCAGTGCTCATTTCTTGTCTTCTCTCATATTCAGATCCAAATCTTCCCATTTTCTACTTTGCCTTTCATTCTGTCTTTGTCTTTTGACTTTCTAAGCTTGTATCCCTTATAACCATTCTCTATTCCATGGAAACAAGAACAGGTCTAAGCAGGAGATGCTGATGTGGAATTCTGAAAGGGACTTTTGAGCCTCTTCCACACTCTGTCTTCTTTGTCCACAGAAATCTTTGTGAATCTGGGAAGCAGTCGCCATCTCCCACAGGAAAATGCTTATACACGAGTGAAAGGGCTTCTCCTGAAGGTGGGCATCCTCTTTCTTCATGCCCATCTGCCTTTAGGAGAGGCCCTTTGTGGTTCAAGAACCCATTTCCCCAAGAGTGACAGGAAGGAGGGCAGGGAACAAGGAGAATTTGGAAACATGGAGGCAGAGGGGTTGGCCTGGAGGCTGAGGATATCCCTGATTCTGGGGAGGGGTGTGAGTCTGGGGGGCCTTGGGAAGGTCGAGGTCAGTGTTGGAGCTCATAGAACCCAAGAGGAGAGACGTGGCTGCCTCATACACCCAGAGGGCTGGGTTGGGCTGCGCAGGCTGCAGATGTAGCCAAAGACCTCAGTGTCCACATCAAACCTGGCAGCTCTGTCTGTATCTTTCCACCATAAGTCAAGTAGTTCTGAAATAAAAACAAAGCATGCCTCCGAATGGCATCTCAGCAGCCATCCTGATGGGCCAAATATCAGAAGCCCTTCCCGTGTTTTCTGGGCACTGTGTCAGGCCCAGAAGTACACATGGGAGCCAGCTGCACATGCTGAGACTGAATTTCTTACCGGTCAGCTTAGTGGGACTTGAAAATTTGTTGTTTGTGATTTAGAAAAATAATACGACATTCTTGCACTTGAGTGCAGTGGAGTGTATTAACTAGGATCAAATTCAACTGCATAGAACAGAAGTGATCTGACAGCAGCTTACAGAAGGGAGGGATTACCTTTGTCTCATATACAGCAGTCCAGGCCGGGCACGGTGGCTCATGCCTGCAATCGAAGCAGCTTGGGAGGTTCAGGTGGGTGGATCACCTGAGGTTGGGAGTTCAAGACCAGCCTCAGCCAACATAGTAAAACCCCGTCTTTACTAATAATACCAAAAATATTAGCCAGATTGGGTGGTGGGCACCTGTAATCCCAGCTACTCAGGAGGCTGAGGCAGGAAAATCGCTTGAACCTGGGAGGCGGAGGTTGCAGTGAACCGAGATTGCACCATGGCACTCCAGCCTGGGCGGCATGAGCGAAACTAAATCCAAAAGAAAGAAAGAAAGAAAGATGTCTGCATTCCAGGCAGAAAGAAAGATAAAGGTGAGAGGACTAAGGGGAGTGTGTCAGCAGCCCTTCCCTCTTTTAAGGTACTTTCCTGAAAGCCCCAGCCAATATCTGCTACTTAAATCTCAGTGGCTAGAATTCAGTGCAGCCACAGTGTCTGCAGTGGGGGCTGAGAAACATGAATTTTGTAGCTGGACTCACTGTTATTTCAATGAAATAAGGGTTCTGTGGCTAAGGAAGAAACAGAGATAGGTACTGGATGGACAAATTACACTCTGCCCACAAAAAGTAAAATTAATGATTCATGTGTGTACCTACAAGTCTATTTGCACCAGATTAAAACCTCCTGATGTAGTGATGAATAGTTCTTCATTACCTTGCTTTATTTTTATTTCAGAACTACCTGAATTATGGCGGTATTATAGAAAAGCTTCATAACAGTTACTTAGCTATTGATAGTGAAAGTGACATACGCCACTCATCTAAAACATCTCCAGGACTCTATGTTCTCCTCAGTGAAGATAAGTTGTTCTCTCAACTAGCAGTGGGCCAGCAGCAGACAGCAAGATCAGGATGCATTTTGGATCAAATATAAAATAGAAGATCTTTCTATCCCAGACATGCTTTGAAGTGGTGTGTCAGTCCTATACTTAAACCATGATAGGAGTAATCTGATTCAAAAACAGAATTGACAGAGAAAAAGGAGAGAGGTTTTACTCAAGTATTTAGATCAGATTTCAAAGAGAAATAAAATGAGAGGAAAAATGTTAAAGAGAATATTTCTTGCTCAAGTGAATATTTAGAAGTGAAGTTAGTTTAACTATGACAGAGTAACAGGGGCTAAGTGATTATGTCCTTGAGGGGGAAGGGAGCAGGGGGGTTGGGGGGAAGCCCCAGGCAGAGAGGGTTGGTGGTGGGAGGGAAGAGGAGGTGGTATGAACCACTGGGAAGGCTCAGCTGCCACCCTCTCATCTGTGAACAGCCAACCCTTCCTGGCTCCTAGAAAAGAAAAGCCACAATCTCTTCTCATTTACAGAAAGGAAAAATCCAGGTGAGTTTGTATTCAACCAAATGCCTTTTTGCCAGCATGAGCTCTTTGCATTAATTTTCTGGCATCTGATATGCCTTTGAAAATTCCCAAATGCATTCAAGTAGAAGCTATTCCTGCCGGTTAAGAAATCCTCCCCTCTACTCACACAAGAGTAGCCATAGCTGAGGGCCTCTTCTTTGTCACTGGGGGCCATGCAGAGTATCTCCTCCTCATCCCCTATCACGTAAGGTCAGTAGGTGGCTGGACATTGCCTGGGGGCAGACATAGAAACTGACTTGCACAGCAGACATGAGTGGCCGCCACGTGAGACGCAGAAGCCTCATTCCCACATCCCAACCATTAGCTGCTCCACCGAAAGCCACCTTTCCTCTTGCATCGTGAGACTATCATTGCGACTTGGAGGTGGCGTTTGGGGACTTGTTCTATTGGTTCACCAAAAGTCCTTTTATTGGGACAAAAGCATACTCCCATGGAAACATCTTATTACTTCAGCACAAAACAGGAGAGTGGAAGAATAATGATATCAGAGCTGAACAGGAGCAGCTAAACATATGCTGAAGGGCCCGAAAGGACCAACTTCCTTTCAGGTAAGTTTGTATTCATCTTTATAAAAGTTCATGTCAGAATACAGGAGTGCAGCAGATGGGGAAAGAGCTTGCCCGTAGCAAGTTCTACTCCTACCCCACCCTGATTAAGAGGCAAATGGCACCCACACCATAGATCCAAATAGTTTAAAGTGATTAATCAAACTTACAAACTGCTAAACAGAATATTTCCTTTTCTTCCACCTTGACAAATATACCTCCATAATGACTTGGACACCCAGAGCTGAATCTAGAACTTTCTTTCCCACTGGAGGTGTCAGCATGGGAAGCTCCAGTCCTCAGCTCTGAAGGGGACAGTTTGGTGAGGGAAAACTGTCTGGCAGGTGACTGCAGGCTCTTCATAGGCCTCTTCCTTGGGTCCATGGACACCTCACATGGTGGTCTCTCTTGCCCAGTCTAGGGGTGACACTGCCCTGGAAGATAGGGTAACTGCAAGGAAGCCTGTGAGTAGTTGCCCAATCTATGGTATATGCAAACAATCGAGTTCAGTGCACTCACCTATATCATTAAGGTTGGAGGGATCCCAAAACCCTTCACAAAAGTGATTTCCCTAGGTGTTAAAGAGTGGATGGACCTGAGAAGGAAGGCTTAGACCCCCAGGCAGGAAAGTGTTCGAGCCATCTGGCTAGCACAGGCATGGTGGGAAGGTATGTTGGAGTTCAGAATATAAGACGGAAAAGGAAGGTTGGAAACATGGTGGACAGCCTGGGTTGCTCGACTGTGGGAGTGTTTTGAGCTGAACTGCACCCCCTTCTGAGATACTTATGTTGAAGTCCTAATCCCCAGTGCCTCAGAATGTAACCTGATTTGGAAATAGGGTTTTGCCAGTGCAGTCAATTTAGAATGAGGTCCTTGGCAAGTGGGTTGCGGGGAGGGAGTTAATCAAATATTACTGGTGTCTTTGTGAAAAAGGGGAAATTCAGACACAAGGACAGATGCAAACATGGAGAACGCCATTCAAAGACAGAGGCAGAGGTCAGGGTGATGCGTTCACATGCCAAGGAACCCACAGGCTACTGGCAAACCCCCAGGAGAGAGACCTGCACAGGTTCTTTCTTACAGTCTCAGAAGGAACTGAGCCTGCTGACACCTCGACCTTAGACTTTCAGCCTCCAGATCTGTGAGATGATAATCTCTGTGGTTTAAACCGCCAGGCCGTGGTTCTGTCACGGCAGCCCTAGCTGACTGACGCTGGGAGTTTGCCTGTGTTCTGCAAAGAATGGCGAACCATGAGAGGAACACAGAAGTGACATGTGGAAGTCACTTTCTGGGATGATTAGTGTGGCAGGTGTGAACGAGGTGGAGGGAGCATGGGTGAAGTCAGCAATGGTGTCTGGCTGGTCTCCTGGCCTCAGTGGTAGCAGGGTCTGTGGCTCCCTGCGGGTGGAGGGATGTGAACACCAGCCATGGCTGGGGCAGTTCCTGTCTGCTCATTGCCCTCCACCATGACCCTTAGGACTCTGGCAAAGGGCAGAGCTGGCAATGACAGTGTTTATAGCAAGCATAAGGCCTTGGCAATGCAGAGCGGCTCAGCACACCAGCAGCATCACAGCCGCTGGTCCCTTAGCCTACAATTGCCTTCTCTGTGGATGTGGTGATGGGAGTACCAAAAACCCTTCCATAAAGCAGGCCATTTAGAACAGCCTCAGATCTTCAATAGCACAGGATTCAGGGATGTCTTACTGCAAGGTCAGTGCAATGAGAACGAGGCCTGGCAGAGAAGGGAGAAACCACAATGGTATCTTACTGAACTTGCACTGTCACAGGCTTACCATGAGGGTTAAGGCCACTTGCCTCCACCCAATAAGCAAATAACTTGGGTTGACTCCCAGTGCCTGTTAGAAAATCAACTTTATATTCTCTGTCTTCACATGAACCTGAGCCCATCAGAGGCTTTAAGAGGAGGGGGTTATGTGAGGGTGGGTGGTATGAGGAGAGAGTTTGCAACACTCTCCTGAAGACAGGGAAGAATCAGTAAGAATGGATTTCACAGCAAGAGCAATATCAGCATTTGTATCGTCCCTGCCCAATGAGCCTCTCTGACCTCCATCACTGTAACAGTCACCGGATGTGGCAGAAATTTGATGATGCCTTGGAAACATAGGACTGAACATCTCAGGGTTTCGAACAACCAAGATTTAGTTCTAGTCCATGAAACACGACAATGCACGTCAGCAAGGCTCTCTGCTCATCCCTGCTGCTCAGAGGCCAGGCCCAAAGGCAGCAGGTTGAATGCTGGCCATGTGGCAGGCATGAGACCTCTGTGTGGCCTCACATTGAAAATCAAATGCACATCCTTGAGGTGCTCTCTGTTCCCAACTCATGGCCACAATGAGTCGTGTGGCACACCAACGCCCCAGCAAAGCCAGAAGTAGCTAGCTTTTGAGTCTTCCTCATGGAGAACAGAGAGCAGCAAGGTTTGGTGATCAACATGGACGACTTCCCCACCAACCTGCAAGGTGGGCACTATCTTCTTACTCACACATGAGGCTCAGAGGAGCTACGTGACTTGCCGGAGTAAACATCTAAACTCAGACCAATGGATTTTTTAAAGTGTATCTTTTCATTCTAATTTGCTTTGCTCTCTCTCTGTCTCTCTCTCTCTCATGCACACACACACGCACTTCATACGTATACCCATATTTTCTCATCTCCTTTCCTTTTCATTGTGTTTGGGCAAAACAGGATTCCTAAGCTTTAGATGGCTCTCATTCCTCTGGAGGTTGTTCTGTACTGAGATGTGCATCTTTACAAATTGAAACTGATCTTGAAAGACGCGAAATACTGAACTCAAAATAGTTCAGTTCAAAGTGCTGTCAACATGAGAAATAATAAGAAGACTCTGATTCTGCCTCATATCTAGGAGTGCCATAATTTTGTAGCATCAAAGAAATTAAGAGTGAAAATAGAACAAGGCTTAACTCTTGCAAATGTTCACTCTTTGTATAGTAAAAGCCTTGTGGCTTGGTTCTTTGGGCAATTATGTCATTCCCCACAGGACTAACTGTCTGGTTGAAGTGCTGTTTTAAAGCTAAGCCTTTCGTAGATGTGACGGGGTTTTAATTTCAAGGTAGCAAATTGTTACGAATGATGAAATCCAAGCCAACATATGAAATATTAGGAGGATTTGTGCTTTAATGTGTAAGCTCCATTGTCAAGGAACCAAAGGCAGTGAGGGAGGATGACTCAGAAAAATACATATTCTGAATAATCCTGACATCAGAGAGAGCTGACAGGAAAATGCCTTTGATTACTAGAGGACAATTTGGGAAAATATCAGCTGTCCATTCTTGCCAGAATTGCAAAGGATTTTGAAAAGATCCTTTTGGGTGGAGTGGTGTGAAGGGAAACAAAACCAGGGTGGGATGGTGAGTGAAACTCTTCTAAGAAGCATTGCTGTGAAATGCCAGAGAGATGAAAAAGTAGTGAAGGGGAAGGTGTTGTTGAGGAAGGAGTCCATTTTTTTTAATGAGTAATATTAGACCTTGTATTTTATGACTTCAAGTGAAATAAAGAGACCTAACTTCTGTTTAGGTCTCTTTATGGTCCCATTTTTAAATCTCATGTGTGTCTTAGATAGTGTTATGTTTGTTTCACTCGCCAAGTATGGTTTTCAAAACTCACAGACGAAAGCCTAGTCTTGTTCATGCCTGCCTTTTCCACCCTTCCTTCCTCCTTTCTGATACTCCACAATTCTTCCTTTCAGCTTTTCCTTTCTGCTTGAACAGCTGCCTTTAGCAGTCATTCAAGGTAGGTCTTTTAGAGACAAATTATTTAGTTGTCCTTTATAGGAAAAGGTCTTTATTTTCCTGAAGGATAATTGTAGTGGGTTTAGATTCATCGTTGACAATTCTTCTCTTTCAGTCCTTGAAAAATGCTGTACCACTTTCTTCTGGCCTCTGTGGTTTCTGATGAGAAATCTGCTGTCATTTGAGTGGGTGTTTTCCTACAGGGATGCATCATTTCTCTCTCTCTGCTTTTAAGATTTTCGTCTGTGTCTTTAGATTTCAAAAGTGTGATTATGACATAGCTCAGCTTGGATTTCTTTCGCTGTATTCTATTTGGGATTTGTTCATCTTTTGAACAAATCCCAAAGTATGTAAACTAAGAAAGAATATCCAAAGACATAATAGCAGAAAACTCCCCCAAATTTGGCAAAATATTTAAACCTTTGTTTATGTAAACAAAATGTATAAACCTTATGTCTTTGAATACTCTGTCACCCCCACACTCTCCTGAGACTCCCAAAATATGAATGTTGGATCTTCTGTCAGAGTCCCACATGTTCCTTAGGCTCTCTTTATTTTCTTTTTTCTGGTTTATTTTCTTTCTGTTGTTCAGATGAGGTAAATTCTACTGCTCAGTCTTCAGGGCCACTGCCTGACACACTGGCAGACTGCAGATGGGGGGACGTGAATAGGATTGGTCCATAGGATCATTACTCATTTGAGGTTTGTAGTCATGATTTAAGATGAAACCAGTCAGTCTGGTAGAGTGATAGTTTTAAAATCATGTTCTGCTTGGATGCAGACAGAAGGAAGAAAGATACACTAAAGCAGGTTAGGGTTGGGCAGGGAATTCCACTGGAGTAGAGGGCATTGGGAAGTTGATTGTGCTGAAAGTCCACAGAGGAAGTGAAGGGATCGTCGAATGGAAGATCTCAGTGAAGTCTAAATTGCTTTGCAACTGAAAGAATAGGAGGCGATACTCAAGTTTTGAGTGCTCAGAGTTGAGACCTTATATATTGGTGAGCATAAGACTCCAGATATGATGGAGGAGTGACTGGTGGAAGTGGGAGAGAGGAGAATGTAGATGAAGAGGAAGGAGTGGCAGAGGAGTAGATATCTGGCCAACCACAAAACCACAAGTATCATTTATCTTCCAAATGGGGAGGCATGAGGATGAAAGTGGTGCTGATGATAATTACCCCAGGACAATAGGCCTAAGCTGGACACTCCAAGAGAAACCATGACATATGGCCACCCTAAGCATCCGTGAGGTTGGCAACACCAGTATAGAAGATCATCAGAATGTAGATGATGATCAGGACAAAGTGTGCACAAAGCTGTGGCTGGATCTAGTGTCTGAAATGACTGAGAAGGACCAAGTAAGGAGACAGTGGCAACGACAAGGCAGGGGATGGCAGAGGCCAGTGAGACACATCCTTGAGCATCAGGACTTCTGGTTAGGACAGAGGGAGAAGAAAGGCTTGGAAGGAACAGCAAGAAAGAGGAGAAACCAACTCCACTTCCTGATCCTGATGTAGGCAGCATGTGGGAAAGAAAAACCAACAAACCTGTGTCTGCAGGGACAGGGTGTTCCCAGAGAACAGCCAGGTGTTAAAAGATGAGAGAAAAGATCAGAGGAGAGCTTGACAGGCACAGAGCAGAATCCTGGGGATGTGCGCTGGGCTCAGGCTGGCCAGAAGATGGGGGTGGAGGGGAGGGATGCGCCGTAGGGTCAGATTAGAACTTGCACAGGGGGCACGACATTTGGAGTGGAACCCTAGGATGTCTGTCAAGGATGTATGTAGACTGGGATGAAGGCATGTGGGCAACAGACAGGATTGACCCATCTGAATGCTGAGCTCAGTCGTGTGGCTCCTATCATGTTGAGGAGAAGCGAGGTGGTGACCACCAGAAGAGCCCATGCTATTGTGAAGGCTCAGGGTGATGGGTTCCAGAGTACTCCTGGCCTTCTCTATGCCATTTCTTAACTCAGTATTTTTCTTTAAATTCTACAGGGAGACTACTTGGGGGTCCGAGGAGGGAGAGGCACTTGTGTCCAAAAGGTTGAGGCTGCCGTGAGCAGTGACGGCACCAGTATACTCCAGCCTGGGTGACATGGCAAGACCTTGCCTCAATAATAATAAAAATATATATTATTGTTATTCTAAGGTGATGTTCAGTTTCTGTTTTGTTCTCCAGGGATATTTTGGTCCATCTTTAAGTGAGCTATTGTGTCAAACACATCCTCCTTGCCTTCAGGCTTTATTTTCTTAGAATATGAGGATTTAAGAATCACATGTTGCAGCAATATAACCAAAAGACAAGCTTTAAGTAAGCCTACAGGATGCCATTGTCTGGCTGACTGAATACACGTAAATGCTCTGAGAAGCCTTTATATCACCACCAGGCAGAGAGCGGCTACGGAGAAACTGCAAGATGGAAGGTGTTCATTAACAAGACATCAGCATGCCGGGCTGCACAATAAAAAAGAGTATTGATGTCTTCCATCCAGTGCACCTCTCAAGAGAAATCAGAATAAATAAAACCTTCTCTTACTGGCTCCAGATAAAAATTTTCTGATTTCCCAAATCATATTTGAAGGGAACAAGGCAGGGTAAGTTCTGTTAATCCCCATAATGTGGTCAGGACTTGGTGAGCGGTCAGAAGGAAGGGGATGCAGTTTCCAGGAGGGGCCTTAGAGCTGCTCATTCCTGACGTCTGGCCTGTGTAGATGGCAGCCTCTCAGATAATGGTTGTGAATGAAGCTAGTTTATGATGCTGCTCTCAAAACAAATCTCTTTCCACCTGCCTCTCCTCCCTAAGTCGTTGAAGACAGTTATTATTAGGCACTCCTAAATCCTGAGTGTTCTTCTTCTAACCTTGTGAAAAAAGTTATAAAACTGGAAGCTGTGAATATTTAAGAACTAAAAGTTATTTTAGCTAACTTTTTAAACATTTCTTCATGTTTATTTAATTTTAAAAGAAGCCCTCCATCATTGCCGTTAGTTGCTCCCAACTCCAAAGCCTGCTCAGTCTTTGTGACAGCTGCTGACAGATTGTCCCTCCAGATGGATTAGTAGGCTTATAGATGGCACTCATCCTTCCAAATGATTTAATCGTCTAGCCATATACACCAACTTCATATGAATGAGAAGATGGCAATTCTAAAGGTGCCTGTTACCTGGGCATCCACTTCCAATGCCCACGTGACCCTATTGCTCTGAGGAGGTGTCAGGCACTGGGAATTCAAAGATGGAATACGCAGCCCCATTCCCACCATCTGGTGAAGGCGCACACCTGCTTTGTGGTTCCTGTCCTAAGTGTCTTTTTGGGACCCAGTTTTAATGACCACATGGAATCCCATTGCTTGTGTACTAATTTCCAATATTCCCTCTTTAAACTGTAGTCTAGCTACACTTAACTGCTTATATGGTTCCATCTCTATTATATTTCATCTATCCAACCCTTTTGTATAAGAAGGCAGGTTATGAATGAATTCAATGTAATCAGATAACTCCCAATACAACTTGATAACTGCTATAATAAATGAATGCCTGGAGAGATTTCAGAATCCTGGGGATTTGCACTAGACTCAGGCAGGAGATTAGGGAATAACGTCCATACGGATTTGATATAAATGAAGAATTGTGTGTAAAGGGTCAGCTCTTGAAGAAACACTTTCACGTTGTAGTAGCTGGGAGCACTTCCAGATGGGTGATGTATATGGTTGAGGTAAGCAAATGGCAAAGTGGGAGTCTGGATTGAAGGACAGAGCTCTGATCACAATCAGCCCTAAATGCCATTGTTAGAAAATATAAATATTGTCCAAGGGTGGAGGGGAGTCGCTGAAAAGATGCCATGCAGAAGGGTGGCATCATCAGATCTGCACCTTGGGAAAATCCTTGACATCAAAGGTGAAAGGAAAGAGAACGATTCATTTGCCATTGCAGAAATCACTTAAGAATTCATGTGGTACTTGTATGCCAGGTAGTGATGGGGTAGATAATTGGGACCAGCCCCAATTGGGATTGGGATCCCACTCCAAGGAATGCACCCTAGGTTTGTCAGACACATAGCAGGGAGTGGAACCGCAGTGTGTCCTGCAGGCAGTGGTGTTACTATGATCCACTTCAAGCTAGGAACCACCTAGTGTCTCTCAAGTGACAAATGGGGAAAAGTGTGCTCTGTATTAATGTCCTGGAACCCTGCACAACAACCACTGTGCTTCACTGCATGGATGAATCTCAAACTCATAAATGTGAATGAAAAACGAAATGAAAATCAAGGAATAGAATACATACTGCTCACAGAGAGGGAAACCCAGAGCACATGTGTCAGAGAGGAAACTAGGAGAAAAGTAAGGAAGTGATCACTTTTTCTTTTTTTTTTTTTTTTGAGGTAGAGTTTTGCTCTGTCTTGGCCAGGACTGTCTTCATCTCTTGACCTTGTGATCCACCCGCCTTGGCCTCTGAAAGTGCTGGGATCATAGGTGTGAGCCTGGAAGTGATCACTCTTAAACTGGAATAGGGGTTTGCCTTCAGAAGAAGGAAGGGGATGTTACCCAGAAGAGAAAACTCAGAAGCTTTCAGAATTCAAGGAATGTTCTTTTGCTTGACCTGAGGACTGGTTTATTCTGAGGTTGGCGCAAAAAAAAAAAAAAAAAATTAAATTTGCAACAACCTAATACATATGTGAATTTTATGCTATTTTCTTGAGTTTTGTATTTCACAATTATTGTAAATTTTTTAATAAATGTGGATGGTAAGAAAGGGTGGAAACCTGTCATAAAATAATGGAATGATATGTTTTAGCAAGAGAATCCGTAGGGTTGAGTGGGTGACCGATGGAATACGGAGGCTAAAGAGCAGCACCTGGCATCACCCCCAGGTGTGTTGTTAACAGTAGTGGGGTGGCAGCTTTGCTCACCACACATGAGTTCTAGAAGGAGTGAGTCTAGTGGGCTCAAACAGGAAATCCTGAGTTAGGTTTTAGAGTTGTCTAGATCCAGATGCTCAGGTCTGCTAAGAAATTGGATACTGGCCTAGGGCTGGAAACACAAGTATGGTTGGGAGTTTTGGATTTGAGAAGCATCAGCATTGGCAATCAATGTAAGACATCAAGAATGCAAAGGCCTAAAAAGTGTGCGTGTGTGTGTGTGTGTGTGTGTGTGTGTGTGTGTGTGTGTGCGGTCTAGATTTATTAATAGAAAAATACGAAAAATCAGCATGAAAACCTCTTGAAGAACTTCTCGAGTCTAAATTTCTAGTTTGTAGTGGAATGGTGGAGACAAAAACCGTAGATTACAGAGCTAGAAATAAAGGATCAAAGTGAAAGAGAACAAAATAAGTAGCTGCTTTTGAAGGTCCCTAAAGGGAAAGAGACGGGAGGTGCCTATGAAGGGGCATCAGTTCTCAGGAGAGTTCCTTCTGGTCTGTCTTTAGCTACGGCAGATGCTGCTGCTGCTGGGCAGGGAAGAAGATGATGCAGCACGATTCCTGCAGGGGCAGGAAAAGACGGAATCCAAGCCTCAGGTGCGGGCGCTCCTCACATAGGAAGAGAAACACCCGCCTACTGCAAGGAGAGGAGAGGGGGACAGCAGCAGGACAGCCTCTGCGAGAGCAGGAAATGGGGTCTTAAACCTTTCCAGCTGATTTTAGACGGCTGCAGAAGCACAGAATGTTGAAGTCCTAGGAGATAAAATTAACAGCTTAAACGACCTTGGGCAATTTTACTTCCTTCCAACCTCAACTCTGCGTACTTCCAACATCACGATTTATGCGAATTGCCACTTTGTAAGGGAAATGAATCTTTGGGAAAAGAAATGGCGCAGCATCAATGGTGACCCAACTGATGTTACTAAAATTCAAATATTTAAGTTTTATGAAACACCAGTGTGGTCAAAGAAGAAATATGCACTGTAAAAAGCAGCAGATTTCACTTTAAAATATGAAACATTAAAAGAAGAAATGAATAGCATTGCGTCTGCTCTTGCTTGCTTGCTTGCTTCCCTCTCTTCCTCTCACCCTCCCTCCTTCTCTCCCTTCCTTCCCTCCTTCCCTCTTTCCCTCCCTTCCTTCCCTCCTTCTCTCCTTCCCTCTTTCCCTCCCTGCCTTCCTTCCTTCCCTCCTTCCCTCCCTTCCTTCCCTCCTTCCCCCTTCCTTCCTTACTTCCCTCCTTCCCTCCCTTCCTTCCTTACTTCCCTCCTTCCCTCCCTTCCTCCCTTCCTTCCCTTCTTCCCTCCCTTCCTTCCTTCCTTCCCTCCTTCCCTCCCTTCCTTCCCTCCTTCCCTCCCTTCCTTCCTTACTTCCCTCCTTCCCTCCCTTCCTTCCCTCCTTCCCTCCCTTCCTTCCCTCCTTCCCTCCTTCCCTCCCTTCCTTCCCTTCTTCCCTCCCTTCCTTCCCTCCTTCCCCCCCTTCTTCCCTCCTTCCCTCCTACACTTCCTTCCTTCCTTCCCTCCTTCCCTCCCTTCCTTCCTTCCCTCCTTCCCTCCCTTCCTTCCTTCCCTCCTTCCCTCCCTTCCTTCCCTCCTTCCCTCCTTCCCCCCTTCCTTCCCTCCTTCCCTCCCTTCCCTCCCTTCCTTCCTTCCCTCCGTTCTTTCCTTTCTTCCCTCCTTCCCTCCCTTCCTTCCTTCCCTCCTTCCCTCCCTTCCTTCCTTCCCTCCTTTCCTTCCCTCCTTCCCTCCCTTCCTTCCTTCCCTCCTTCCCTCCCTTCCTTACTTCCCTCCTTCCCTCCCTTCCTTCCCTCCTCTCCTCCCTTTCTTCCTTACTTCCCTCCTTCCCTCCCTTCCTTCCCTCCTTCCCCGCTTCCTTCCCTCCTTCCCTCCCTTCCCTCCTTCCCTCCTACCCTCCCTTTCTTCCCTCCCTTCCTTTCTTTCCTTTCCTTCCTCCCTCTCTCCTTCCTTCCTTCCTCCTCCCTTTCTTCATCTTTCACTTCATTTCTTTTTGTTTTTACAGAGCGCACATTGTTCCAAATTTTCCCTTGAAGTCTATTCTCAGGTTTGCCGTTGACATGTACAGAAAAGAGAATTGATAACCTCAGGAGAAAACAGATGCTTATGACTGTCTCATAAGCATTGCTGTCCCCAAATTAATTAGACCAGGAAGCTCATAGGCTGACAGCTTATCTACCTTTTAATTCTGACCGGGATAAGACTGAAATTCCTTTGAGAGAACAGGGGCGAAGGTGGCACTGAATGTATTACAAATGACCCACCATTTGATGTGTTACCAAATCACTTTGTCAATGTTTATTCACCTTGGATGAAGTGTACTGCATACAAAACACATACACTTAATTACTGGAAGTTTGGAATCGAGGGGTAAATCTTCATGCATTCATCTGCCATGATTTTGGAAAACAAAAACAAAGCAAAAATTCTCGTACTGAAAACAGTTTAGAAACCAAAATAATCACGTTTTCAGAAAACAGACCCACTGTGTTGTAGAATTACAGGTAATTTTAATTTATTTCTTTATGCTTTTAATTATTATCCGATTTTCTTTTTCAGCAAGCATGTATTACTTGTATAACGGAAAGAAAGAAAAATAAAGCAGCTACAGTAGCCATGTTCTGGATTACCTTCCATTCAACTAACCCAGTCAGACGCCCCACTGATTCTCCAAGATGTCTGCATACCTGTGTTCCAATCAACTGGGCTGCTGTTGTCCCAGCCTCATAGAGCCCCTATACTTCAATTTGGAAAAGCAAAAACAAAAAAAGAAGTGACTAACACCTACTGTAGTGCTTCTACATGTTTTCATTTGCACATATGCAAAATGTGCCGACATGCACCCACATTTTTGGGCTCACATGCATGGACTTCAGCAGCTGAATGGTGTGCTTAGTGTGCAGGATATTAGCACAGAAGCATGTAGCAGGCAGAAGAGCCCTGCATACAGCCAGAGTCTCCTGCCAGCTGAGGACACCAGGTGAATTGGCAAGAAAGCCGATGCCACATCTAAAGCCCTGATGGTGCCAGGGTGATGTTCTCCAGTACTCACCAGACGCCCTTCCCACATCTGGCTGGAGCATAGCAAGCACCTGAACATATCCAGCTTACATCTGTGAAGGATTTGAAGGACCATGCTAACGGAGTTCACCGTCTGGGCATATTTCCACATCAACACCCAGGAAGCCCTCAATTTAGGCTTCCCAAGAGCCAGTTGTGTTTCTGCTAAACCCACTTATGCTATTTCTACTTGATATTTGTATTAATTCCGGTAAGCCAATAATAATGGTAATAAGTACTGAATGAGTGCTTACTACGTGCAAGGCTAGCAAAATTCATTAAATGCTCATAACAATTCTACTGTGTATGTACTATTATCCACCCCCCTTTTTTTCAGATATAGCACATCTGAAAGTAACAGGCCTAAATTCACATGGGGTGCCATGTTCAGAACCCAAGATGTCTGATTCTGAGTTTCCCCCGAAACACCATGGAGAACAGAGTTGAAGCAGTTGGGCTGGGTTGCATTTTTCCTTCTATTATGGGAGGGTGAAGGGATGGTCCTAGAGGAAATAAATTAAGGCATAATTCTGGGCTTTGGGGAAAATAGACTAATACTATTTGCTTGGAGAATACCTGTCTGTGCAATACTTCCAGCAAGAAATCCATGGCTTACAACTGCTTGTGCAATCAATTTACGTTCATGCAGCATGGCTCCTGGGCAGAGGTCACATAGGACTCCCTTCTATAGAGCATCAGATGAACTCATAACTTAAGCTTCCTCCTGTTATGTACTACATTTGTTTTTGCATCTCCTGCAGCTTCTGGTTAATTCTCTTAGTCTTCTTACCATTCAGTTGAACAGTTCAGCAAATGCCTGTCTTTACTGCACCCCTCCTTCCCACCCTGCTCTCTGCAAGTCCTGCTCCCATCTTCCAATCCTTAGGTCCAACGTCTGTTTCTAGGTTTGTGAAATTTCTAAAAGCTCTTCTGGCTTCTGGGCCTCTTGACAGCCTGCTTCTGTCCAAGACGATGATGTTCTCGGCCTCTTCCCTCACACCAAACTGGCAGATGTTCCAAAGTAAAAAGCAGCCCATTAAAGCTCCCCTCCATGCCACCACACTCCTCCCAGATGCAGGCTCTGAGAAAGGAGTTCCTGTGAGCTGCCTCTATGGCTCTTCAGGACATTTCAACAGAGTCTTACATTTTATCTGGCTTTTTCAGTGGCTCTGGGCAAGAACATTGATCTGCTATAAACTAGTTTATCATATTCAGAAGTAGAACTCCTATATTTCTTTCTTTCTCTTCCTTCCTTCCCTCCCCCCTTCCTTCCTTCCTTCCTTCCTTCCTTCCTTCCTTCCTTCCTTCCTTCCCTCCCCACTTCCTTCCTTCCTTCCTTCCTTCCTTCCTTCCTTCCTTCCTTCCTTCCATCTTTCTTTTCTTTCTTTCTTCCTTCCTTTCTTCCATTCTTTCTTTTTTTGTTTTGAGATGTAGTCTCACTCTGTTTTCTACGCTGGAGTCCAGTGGTGCAATCTTGGCTCACTGCAACCTCCACCTCCTGGGTTCAAGTGACTCTCCTGCCTCAGCCTCCCAAGTAACTAGGATTGCAGGTGCGCACCACCACGCCCAGCTAACTTTCGTATTTTTAGTAGAGACGATGTCACCATATTGGCCAAGCTGGTCTCAAACTGCTGAACTTGTGAGCCGCCCTCCTCAGCCTCCCAAAGTGCTGGGATTACAGGTATGAGCCACCATGCCGGGCCCCTATATTTCAATTTGGAAAAACAATAACAAAAAAAGAAGTGACTTACACCTACTGTAGTGTTTCTACATGTTTTCAGTTGCACAAATGCAAATGTATTTCATTTTCAGTCTTTTTGTTGATACAAGGTTATTGTTCTTGTTTTGAAAAACTCACATGATCTTATTATTCCTAAAAATAGACAACTACTCTAAGAAGTCATGAATTGGTAGGGCTGAAAGGAAACTTGGGGAAATTTAATAAAATTTTCTCATTTTTAAGGTAAGAACTGATGGCCTTAAAAGACAGATAATTGTGGGAGAAATGCCAGATGTAGGTGATGGGGAGGAAGGCAGCAAATCACACTGCCACGTGTGTTCCTATGCAACAATTTTGCATGTTCTTCACATGTACCCCAAAATGTAAAATGCAATAAAATAAATAAATGGGAAAAAAAAAAAAAAAAAACAGATAATTGAAGCATGAGAAAGCCTCAGATTTTTCTTCTGCTTCTCTAGCTTTCAAGTACTTTCTCTCTCTTCCTATCTTATGACTTCAAACATTTGGAAAAATAGTTCATATGGGTAATGAATGAAGTTATCATGTGACTTAGAAAAATGGAGGGTGGATCCCAAATAGAACGTCCCCATATTTCTGGGCTATTTTGCTCATGCTGCTGTCCAGACACCCCTGGGATGGTCAAACAGAGTGGCCACTGAGCACCTCCACCTGCAGACATTTGTTCACACAAGAGATCCTCTAACCTATAGGTTTAGAGGAAATCAAAGGTGCTAGAGCCAGCCAGCATTTTGCAGTTCCTGGACTTGGGAGCAGGAGGGGAACTCAAGCAAACAAAAATGGGTTGTGTGTCCTGGGCCTACCTAAGCCCACTGTGCTGGGGATCATGACAAAGTGTTCTAGACTAAAAGAAACAATAAAGAAAGGCATCATCTTCATCTCCTCCCTCCCTTACCTCCTACATCCGGTTCCCCCTTCCAAGCTCCATTGGTTTTAATTGCAAAATGTATCTCAGATTCAACCACTTTTCCCAAGTGCTGCCGCTGCCACCCCAGATGCATCCTTCTTGTCACAGTAGCCACCTAATGGCCTTCTGCTTCCGTTCCTGTTCCCCTTCAAATTATTCTTCTCCTACATTACTATTTGGTAACATACCTACAGTCTCGCCACAGCCTTGCTTAAATCCTTCAGAACATACCTTGCATGTGGAATATACTCCGAGTTCACACCTTGGTCCACCCATCCCTCTTCATGCCCATCTCATGCCACAGTCCCTGCAGTTCACTGTGCCCCTGGCATGCCCGCTTCTTCCATGCCTTCTGATTGCCCTTTTCCAATTCATCATGTTTTCTCTAATGGGAAGCCCTGCACTCACTCCAAAAGCACCCATGTGCATGCCTGGGTCCACAGCCTGTCACCTTCAGCTAAACTATCAGCTTCTCAGTATGCCAGCCTTGACCCTCCCTTTGTCTCTGCCATTGACGTGGCTCATTTTTTTCAGAGCCTGTCTCTCACTCCTACTCCTTCACTTTACATTCTGTCTAAGCCATTCATTCTTCATAATGGCAGGATCATGTCCGTTTTATCTCCTTCTGTGAAACAAGCCCCTGGTCGCCTGGCATGCACTAGGTACTCTCTAACTGAATGCACTTGTGGGTAAATACATGCATGAAGATATGGGAGAATGTTTTCTTCACCTCCAGAGTTGATTGGATTGAATAAAGCTTTCTTCCAGAAATACTGTTCAAAGGTCTGGAATGACTAGCCAAAAGATGGAAGCAACCCAGGTGTCCATGGACAGATGGGTGGAGAAGTAAAATGTGGTCTGTTCATTCAACGGAATACTATTCAGCCCTTAAAAAGACAGAAATCCTGACATACGCTATATAACATGGATGAGCCTTGAGGACATTATGCTCAGTGAAATAAGCCAGTCTCCAAATGACAAAGATTGTATGACTCTACTCATATAGAAAAGTCAAATTCATAGAGACAGAAAATCAAAGAGTAGTTTCCAGGGGCTGGGGGCAGTGGGGAACAGGTGCTAGTATGTAGCAGACATAGAATTTCAGTCTTGCAAGGTGAGAGCATTCTGGGGATCAGTGGCACAGCAGTGTGAATAACCTTAATACTGCTCAACTGTGTATTTCAAAATGGTTAACATGGCAAATTCCACATCATGTGTATTTTGCCGCAATCATAACTACAAAATGTAAAAAACATTCTACATATTACGTGTTTGTAAGAACGTAGAGAAAGACATAGGTCTCCTGACCTGGAGAAGGAAGACTGAAAACGGATGAGAGGAATCTTAAACATTTTATTTATACTGCATAGACTGTTTGATGATTGCAATTTGTTTGTTCACATTTTTAGAAAGAAGTCCTCAGCAAAGTCACAGATCCCATGAAAAAGTGGCAGAGGCGCAAGGGGATCAGGTTTTAAATACATTCTTTTACTCTCTTACCAGTAAACACACTCGCAACTAATTTTTCACGACAGACCATGTCACCACACTGGATAGGCTCTCTTGGCCTAAAAATGCCTATTTTGGTCACTTATCGTATGGGCTCTCCAGTGAAGAAAGAGACCTCTCACCCCTGTAGAGAGAAATAACTGTACCAGGCTCATTGAGTGACAATCCCCAAGTTGGAGAATATTCCTGAAGGGAAGCTTCAGGAAACTGCAGGCCGTTTTTTGCCTGATGCACTGATTAAAGCCCAATGCTCATGTAAGAGGAATAGAGTTCTAACCTGCCACCCCACTGAAAGAAAGAATCTCATTTCTCCAGAGAAATGTTACCTGCAGCGCAGAGTCTCCAGAACCAGCGGGCAGTGGATTTTGACATCTTCCAAGGGGAGCTTATACGTTTACTTGTTGGCTCAGGAGTTGGAAAATTCTATTCCACCCTGCTGTCTCAAAGGCAGTTTCAGGATGAGTGGATTTTTCTGCTAAACTGCTTAATATGATTTATTTGTTTTTGTTTTTGTTTGAGATGGATTCTGCCTCTTGTTGCCCACACTGGAGTGCAATGGTGCAATCTCGACTCACTGCAACCTCCGCCTCCTGGGTTCAAGAGATTCTCTTGTCTCAGCTTCCCAAGTACCTGGGATGACAGGCATGCACTACCACACCTGGTTAATTTTGTATTTTCAGTAGAGACGGGGTTTCATCATGTTGGTCAGGTTGGTCTCGAACTTCTGTCCTCAGGTGATCCACCTGCCTCGGCCTCCCAAAGCACTGGGATTACAATGTGAGCCACCGCACCCAGCCCCTTATCATGATCTATATATAGGCCGCTTGCCTGTGTAGAACTCCTGTGTAGCGATGACAGAGATTCTTGCAGCAGGATAACCTCTGGATTAGGAAGGAAGGGAGGGAGGGAGAAAGGAATAATAACATGCACCAGATAAAGAGGCTGGAAAGGGGGATACGTCTGGACCAGTAATCATATAATAATCAGGATCGTTTAAGAAATCTTACAAAATAAGTATTGCGTAGCACAAGATGTATGGGAAAAACAAGAAAATTAAACGATGCATCTAGATTCAGGCATCTACAAAATTGGTGGAAGCTTTGTTTCTTCTGAAAATTTAAAAAAATGATTTGTAAAATTTAAGAAGAAAAATCCCTTTGGAGTCTTAAAATTTTGTGTTAGCAATCGTTTAATTTCAAATTAGGTTAAAATGAGGAGTTATCGGGGTGACTTTTGTACTCCCAGATTTTCCCAACAACTGAGGTGTGTGTTTATTTTTAACACAATA
The DNA here is from genome assembly GCF_009761245.1 of Sapajus apella. NCBI lineage: Eukaryota > Metazoa > Chordata > Mammalia > Primates > Cebidae > Sapajus > Sapajus apella. The sequence goes on along the minus strand of NW_022437058.1, from coordinate 1,787,244 downwards.
TTGAGAATTTATATTTTTCTAAAACTGTGTTTGATTTTCTCTATTTTCAAGATTGATTGTATTTTAGAAATCTTTATCCGTAGTTATATTTGCCTTTCATTTCTAATGTTTATTTGTGACTTTCTGCCTTTTGATCTCCGTTTTGCTAGGACTGGTCTGCGGACGCTTCCAGCGCTCACCTTGCAAACTCCCTTCCTTCCCCTTCTCCTACGTTTGCCGGTTGTTCATTTTCTGGTCTTCTGAGTTGGATCTTGGCCTGTGAATGTCCATATTTCTTTCCTTGTTCCGTGTTCCTCTCCACGCAACTCTAGCTACATCCCACGCCCCCTGATGCAGGGGCATCTTCAGTGTCATTTAACGCTAAGTACTTTGCCCTCTCCAACTGCCGTGTAGCATTTTCAGTTTCATTGCAATAAACCAGGATTTTATGGCATGAGGTCTTGGTGTCTGCAGGACTCATACGTGTCTGGCTGCTCCCTCTTTGTTCAGCCCTTCACCCTCACCAAGCCGTGGTCTTCTCTTTGGGCCTCGTCTTGTTTTCCGCAGAGATGCCTGGACAGAGCCATATGTCCTGGTGGTGTTCTTGGCCCACTGGGCAGGGTGCTCAGTCCCATCAGGGACGTGGCAGCACCCATAGCCCTGCCTTCATGGGACACATCCTCCTTCCTAGTGCCAACTAAAGATAAAATAATCAAGCTTTCAAAGAATTAAAGTGAGTTTTATTCGGAAGTCTTACTGAGGACTACAGACAGAGGCCAATTGCCTGGGAGCAGTTCTTTAGAGGGGATCTATCAATGGCTCTGGCCAGGGTTTCAGCCCATAGCTCAGATACAGGTGGTGAGGGTTCAGTACCAGCAAAATCCCATCAGACTTGCTAGAAAGTTACATTAAAGCAGAGCCAAATCAAGGCTTAAGAGTAAGAATACACTCATAGATGATAGATCACAGAGGCACAATCACTAACTGGTCAAACGTTATCTTCTTTTTTGAGACAGGGTATCCCTCTGTCACCCAGGCTGGAGTGCAGTGGTGCGATCATAACTCACTACAGCCTCGACCTCCTGGGCTCAAGTGATCCTCCCATCTCAGCCTCCTGAATAGCTGGGACTATAGGCATGTGCCACCACACCGGACCAGACATGATTTTATGTGTAGGAAATGCAGGGACTAGGATCATGTGCTTTTTGACTATAAGAATGTAGGGACTCCAGTGAGAGACATGGGTCTATCCTGTTTTGTCTTCAAAGCATCCCACCAGAGAGCTGCACGTTGTCACAGTGTCAGGGGCTTTGTAGAATTACGCTGGACAGTAGAAACTAGCAAACGTGGCTTCTTACCTTTGCTACTGTGTCTCACAGTGGACAAGGCAGCTGTGTCCCTCTCTGAAGCCTGCCCGGCTGGACTTCATGCCCCACCGGACTCCACGCCTGACCAGCGCCTAGAGATTGGGGGCAGCTGCTGGAGTTTGCCAGCCCAGGGCTCAGTGCTCTTTCTGCTTCTCCTGCTGGACTATTGTGTGCGTTTTTGAGGGTGTCACATTTGATTCACATCTTCATGAATTTTTCATAGGAGGAGGGCCAGTGTGGAACTCCTGCTGCCCTGTGTTTACTGGAAAGTAAACCTAACAGCCACCTTCCCCTGCCTCCGCCTATTTGAGATCTCAGTAAGAATGGTAGTGTCTCTACACTGGGAACATCACTCTTCATTTGATTGATATATATTTTTTTGATGTTTATGGTTTTGTTTTATTTTAATTTTATTCCATTTATTATTTTGTGTAGCTCATACTTTTTTTTCCCATTTATTTATTTTATTGCATTTTAGGTTTTGGGGTACATGTGAAGGACATACAAGATTGTTGCATAGGTACACACGTGGCAGTGTGATCCGCTGCCTTCCTCCCCATCACCTATGTCTGGCATTTCTCCCCATGCTATCTCTCTCCAACTCCCCACCCCACACTGAGCCTCCCCTATTTCCCAACAGACCCCAGTGTGTAGTGCTCCCCTCCCTGTGTCCATGTGTTCTCATTGTTCAACATCCGCCTATGAGTGAGAGCATGTGGTGTTTGATCTTCTGCTCTTCTGTCAGTTTACTGAGAATGATGGTTTCCAGGTTCATCCATGTCCCTACAAAGGATACAAACTCATCGTTTTTGATGGCTGCATAATATTTCATGGTGTATATGTGCCACATTTTCCCTGTCCAGTCTATCATTGATGGGCATTTGGGTTGGTTCCAGGTCTTTGCTATTGCAAACAGTGCTGCAATGAACATTCATGTACACGTGTTCTTATAGTAGAACGATTTATAATCCTTTGGATATATACCCAGTAATGGGATTGCTGGGTCAAATGGAATTTCTATTTCTAGGTCCTTGAGGAATTGCCACACTGTCTTCCACAATGGTTGAACTAATTTACACTCCCACCAACAGTGTAAAAGTGTTCCTATTTCTCCACATGCTTCCTCTCCAGCATCTGTTGTCTCCAGATTTTTTAATGATCGCCATTCTAACTGGAGTGAGATGGTATCTCAATGTTGTTTTGATTTGCATTTCTCTGATGACCAGTGATGATGAGCATTTTTTCATATGCTTGTTGGCCTCATGTATGTCTTCTTTTGTAAAGTATCTGTTCATATCCTTTGCCTACTTTTGAATGGGCTTGTTAGTTTTTTTCTTGTAAATCTGTTTTAGTTCTTTGTAAATTCTGGATATCAGCCCTTTGTCAGATGGGTAGACTGCAAAAATTTTTTCCCATTCTGTTGGTTGCCAATTCACTCTAATGACTGTTTCTTTTGCTGTGCAGAAGCTGTGGAGTTTGGTTAGGTCCCATTTGTCTATTTTGGCTTTTGTAGCCAATGCTTTTGGTGTTTTGGTCATGAAGTCCTTGCCTACGCCTATGTCCTGAATGGTTTTACCTAGGTTTTCTTCTAGGGTTTTTATGGTGTTAGGTCTTATGTTTAAGTCTTTAATCCATCTGGAGTTAATTTTAGTGTAAGGTGTCAGGAAGGTGTCCAGTTTCTGCTTTCTGTACATGGCTAGCCAGTTTTCCCAACACCATTTATTAAACAGGGAATCCTTTCCCCATTGCTTGTTTTTGTCTGGTTTGTCAAAGATCAGATGGTTGTAGATCTGTTGCATTGCCTTTGAGACCTCTGTACTGTTCCATTTGTCTATATCTCTGTTTTGGTACCAGTACCATGCTGTTTTGATTACTGTAGCCTTGTAGTATAGTTTGAAGTCCAGTAGTGTGATGCCTCCCGCTTTGTTCTTTTTGCTTAGAATTGACTTGGTTATGTGGGCTCTCTTTTGGTTCCATAAGAAGTTTAAGGTGGTTTTTTCCAGTTCTATGAAGAAGGTCATTGGTAGCTTGATGGGGATAGCATTGAATCTGTAAATTACTTTGGGCAGTAAGGCCATTTTCACTATATTGATTCTTCCTAACCATGAACATGGAATGTTTCTCCATCTGTTTGTGTCCTCTCTTATTTTGTTGAGCAGTGGCTTGGAGTTCTCCTTGAAGAGGTCCTTTACATTCCTTGTTAGTTGTATTCCTAGGTATTTTATTCTCTTTGTGGCAATTTTGAATGGTTGTTCTTAATTTGGCTGTCTTTAAGTCTGTTATTGGTGTATAGGAATGCATGTGATTTTTGCACATTGATTTTGTATCCTGAGACTTTGCTGAACTTGCTTATCAGTTTCAGGAGATTTGGGGCTGAGACGATGGGGTCTTCTAGATATACAATCATGTCGTCTGCAAATAGAGACAATTTGACTTCCTCCTTTCCTATTTGAATACCCTTTATTTCTTTTTCTTGCCTGATTGCTCTGGCTAGAAATTCTAGTACTATATTGAATAGGAGTGGTGAGAGAGGGCATCCTTGTCTAGTGCCACATTTCAAGGGGAATGCTTCCAGTTTTTGCCCATTCAGTATGATATTGGCTGTTGGTTTGTCATAAATAGCTTTTATTATTTTGAGATATGTTCCATCAATACCTAGCTTATTGAGGGTTTTTAGCATAAAGGGCTGTTGAATTTTGTCAAAGGCCTTCTCTGCATCAATTGAGATAATCATGTGGTTTTTGTCTTTGGTTCTGTTTATATGGTAAATTACGTTTATAGACTTGCGTATATTGAACCAGCCTTGCATCCCTGGGATGAAGCCTACTTGATCATGGTGGATAAGCTTTTTGATGTGCTGCTGCAATCGGCTTGTCAGTATTTTATTGAAGATTTTTGCATCTATGTTCATCATGGATATTGGTCTGAAGTTTTCTTTTCTTGTTGAGTCTCTGCCGAGTTTTGGAATCAGGATGATGTTGGTCTCATAAAATGATTTGGGAGGAATTCCCTCTTTTTGTATTGTTTGGAATAGTTTCAGAAGGAATGGTACCAGCTCCTCTTTGTATGTCTGGTAGAATTCGGCTGTGAACCCGTCTGGACCTGGGCTTTTTTTGCGTGGTAAGCTCTTAATTGCTGCCTCAACTTCAGACCTTGTTATGGGTCTGTTCAGGGTTTCGGCTTCTTCCTGGTTAGGCTTGGGAGGAGGCAAGTGTCCAGGAATTTATCCATTTCTTCCAGGTTTACTAGTTTATGTGCATAGAGTTGTTTGTAATAATCTCTGATGATGGTTTGAATTTCTGTGGAATCTGTGGTGATATCCCCTTTATCGTTTTTTATTGCATCAATTTGGTTATTCTCTCTTTTCTTTTTTATTAATCTGGCTAGCTCCCTGACCCCTGTATATCCAAAGAGCCACCTCATAAAGGAGAGATCAGATTGACACTTGGCGGGTATCCTTCTGGGACAAAGATAGCAGAAGAAGAAAACTGGTAACAACCCTTACTGTTCAGCAGCTGCTGCAGGTGATCCCCAGGCAAGCAGGGCCTGGAGTGGACCTCAGCAGACCTACAGCAGAGGGGCCAGACTGTCAGAAGGAAAACCAAGAAACAGAAATAACCTCATCATCAACAAACAGAACGTCCACTCAGAGACCCAATCTGAAAGCCAGCAACTACAAAGACGACAGGTGGATAAATCCATAAAGATGGGAAGAAACCAACGCAAAAAGGATGAAAACACCCGAAACCAGAACACCTCTCCTCCTACAAGGGATCACAACTCCTCACCAGCAAGGGAACAAGGTTGGATGGAGAACGAGTGTGATGAAATGACAGAATAAGACTTCAGAAGATGGGTAGTAAGGAATTTCTGTGAACTAAAAGAACATGTTCTAACCCAATGCAAAGAAACTAAGAACCTTGAAAAAAGATGTGACAAAATGCTAACGAGAATGGACAAAATAGAAGGGAATATAAATGAATTGATGGAGCTGAAAAACACAACACGAGAACTTCACGAAGCATGCACAAGTATCAACAGCCGAATTGACCAAGCAGAAGAAAGGATATCACAGGTCGAAGATCAACTCAATGAAATAAAACGGGAAGGCAAGAATAGAGAAAAAAGGGTAAAAAGGAATGAACAAAGTCTCCAAGAAATGTGGGACTATGTGAAAAGACCTAATCTACATTTGATAGGCGTACCTGAATGCGACGAAGAGAATGAATCCAAGCTGGAAAATACTCTTCAGGATATTATCCAGGAAAACTTCCCCAACCTAGCAAGGCAGGCAAATATTCAAGTCCAGGAAATACAGAGAACACCACAAAGATATTCGTCAAGAAGAGCAACCCCAAGGCACATAATCGTCAGATTCACCAGGGTTGAAATGAAGGAGAAAATACTAAGGGGCAGCCAGAGAGAAAGTTCAGGTTACCCACAAAGGGAACCCCATCAGACTCACAGCAGATCTCTCAGCAGTTGATTGATATTTTTGAAGGATGAAGAGAAAAGGAGAAGATTATAATACATGAGTGAGGATGTGTGTGTATGTGAGAGAGAGAGAGAGAGAGAGAGAGAGGTTAACTAAATCCTAAGTGTCCAGGAAAAAGCCTGATACTGGAAGAACAGAGTAACGAAGCTGAGTTCCCCCTGTCTCTCAGCAGCTTTATTGATTTACAGTTGACATAAAGTTCACCTTTGTAAAGTGTATCATTCAACAGTTTTGAGTATATTTACAAAGCTATGCAATTATCACTGCTCTCTAATTTTAGAACAATTTCATCACCTTGTACCAAGAAAAAACCTTGTACCCATTAGCAGTGCCTCCTTCTTCCTCTGCACTTCACCTCCTCCAGTCCCAGCAACCCCTACTCTACTGTCTGTGAATTTCACTCCTCTCATACCTCATAGAAGTGGCTTTTATGACTAGCTTCTTTCACTTCTTGGCTATGATGAATAATGTTTCTATTAATATCCATTTACAGGTTATTGCATGGATGTGTGTTTTAATTTCTCTTGCATGTATACTTAGCAGTGGAATTGCTGAGTCATATGGTAATTCAAACAAAGTGGCTTTTTAAAAAAATTAATTTTATTTTATTTTAATTTTAAGTTCTGGGATACAGGTGCAGGACATGCCGCTTTGTTGCATAGGTAAACGTGTGCTGTGGTGGTTTGCTGTACCTATCAACCCATCACCTAGGTATTAAGCCCAGCATGCATTAGCTATTTATCTTGATGCTGTCCCTCCACCTTTCCTTCACCACAGACCCCAGTGTGTGTTGTTCCCCTCCCTGTGTCCATGTGTTCTCATTGTTCAGCTCCCATTTATAAGTAAGAATATGCGGTGTTTGCTTTTCTGTTCCTGTGTTAGTTTGCTAACTAACAATAATGGCTTCCAGCTCCATCCATGTCCTTGCAAAGGACATGATCTCATTTCTTTTTATGAGTGCATAGTATTTCATGGTATATATATACTGGCTTTGTATTTTAAGGACTGTTTGAGATCGCACCCCTCACGTACTGCTGGTAGGAATGTGAAGTGATACAGCTGCTTTATAAAACAGTCTAGCAGCTCCTCAAATGGCTACACAGAGTTACCGTATGACCAAGCAATGTTACACCTACGTAGATACCCAGGAGAAGTTAAAACTCTTATCCCCACAAAAATGTGTGCAAGAAGGTTCAAAATGGTATTGTTTATAATCGTGAACAAGTAGAAAGCACCCAAAGTTCATCAATTGATGAATGAATAAATAAAAGGTGATAGATCCACACAATGGGATATTATTTGGCACAAAGAAGGGGTGAAGAGGCTACAGCACAGATGATCCTTAAAAACATTCTGCTAAGTGAAAGAAGCCCGTCACCAAAGACCATAGGTTGTATGAAACCATTTTTTTTTTTTGAGGTGGAGTCTTGCACTGACTCCCAGGGTGGAGTGCAGTGGTGTGATCTCGGCTCACTGAAACCTCCAATCCTGGGTTCAAGCAATTCTCCTACCTCAGTCTCCCAAGTAGCTGGGATTACAGGCATGCACCACCACACCCAGCTAATTTTTGTATTTTTAGTAGAGATGGGATTTTGTCATTTTGGCCAGGCTGGTCTGGAACTCCTGACCTCAGGTGATGTGTCCACCTTGGCCTTCCAAAGTGCTGGGATTTCAGGTGTGAGCCACCGCACCCAGCCCGTATGAAACGATTTCAAGGAAATCTCCAGAAGAGGCAAATTCCTAGAATCTGAAGGTGAAGGAGTGATTGTCTAGGGCTGAAGTGGGAGAGAGGGGGAGGGTTCTTTATTTTGACATACTGCAAATGTTGTCAAGTGAACTGTTATGATGGATACACAACTCTATGAATACATTAAAAGCCATTAAATAGCATACTTGAAATGAGTGAATTGTATGATGCGTAAATTATATCTTAAACACATGGGAAAAAACCCTCCTATTAAGTAGCCTATATCCTGAATGCTGTCACCTTTATGTGAATGAACCGTCCTGGATAGAAAAATTCTCTCTTCCCTCTTTCACATGGGTTGAGTCACATGGAGGACTTGCTTTCTTTACCACAGCGGAGAAATGCTTTTAAACCAGCATTTAGCATTGCTGGCTAACTTTGAAGATAAATCCAATTTATCCTGCATGTAAGAAAAATTGACTATTGTTAAGGCCAAGTTAGAGAGAACAAAACTGTGACTGAAGCCCTCTCAGGGATATGCCAGCCCAGCTATCATGGGGGTCTGCCTTAATCTTCCCCACGGTGAGGCAGACAGTGTGGGTCCCTGTGCGTGCCTGTAGGTGGCTGGCTGAGATGGGACAAAGGATGTGGGATGAAACTCCAGGGCGACAGGCCACCAGGACCCTCACTGCTACAACATAGGCCATCAAGTCCCTGTCACCTCCAGGTGCAGGAGTGAAAGCGGAGTGAAGGAGCTGATGGAAAGGTGTTGGCTGGGGCCTCCTCGGTTCTCTGCTTACTGCTGCAACACAAAATTCTGGAGTTGAAGACACCCCCGCTCTCGACCACTGACTTGGCTAATGAGGTAATCAAGGCCCTGAGAGTTGGCCCAAGGTCCCAGATGGCAATACAATTGACACGCACAATGTGCTTTGTATTGCAAAGAGCAAGTGCCAAAGGCCTGTCCTAAAATACCAGCAAGGTTCTCAAGGGTTTCTTTTTAACTCTGAACATCACAAGAGGTCTATATCTTCCTCTCCAGATGAATGGGATATAATTGGAGATTCAGATATAAACTCATCCACCTATGGTTAATTGATTTTCAACAAGGATGCCAAGTGCATCCTTATGCAATGGGGAAAGGATATTCTCATCAGAAGATGGTGCTGGGACAACAGGATATCCACATGCAAAAGATGCACAAAAATTAACTCAAAATGAATCAGCAGCCTAAACTGAAGAGCTAAAACCATAAAACTCTTAGAAGAAAACATGGGGATAAACATAGGATGGTTATTTTTGCTAAACATCTCTCAAAGGAAGTCATTAAATCTGAAATGATTGAGAGTTAGTGGCCAGGCCAGATCAAAAACAATTTTTAACAGCTTTGTTGAGATATAATTCACATACCAAACAGTTCACTCAGGTAAAGGGTCAGTCAGTGGTTTTGGTATAATACATTATTAACTTTCAAAACTGTGGTAAGAACAACATCTGCCATTTTAACCATTTTAAATATACGATTCAGTGTGATTAATTATATGCCCAATGTTGTGCAATCCTCATCACTATTCCTTAAGACTTTTTCATCACTCCAAACAGAAACTCTGTACCCATGAAGCAATAACTCCCAATTCCTCCTCCTCTCAGCCCCTAGTAACCTCTAATCTAATTTCTGTCTCTATGAATTTGCTTATTCTAGATATTCCATATAAATGGAATCATATAATCCTTTTTTCTTTCGTGTCTGGCTTATTTCACTAGACATTATGTGTTCAAGGTTCATTCATGTTGCTGAATGTATCAGAAGGCATTTCCTTTGTTTTTGAATAATCGTCATTGTATGTATATACCACATTTTGTTTATCCAAGTATTTTCTCTCATTTTGTAGGTTTTCTTTTCACTATCTTGATAATGTCCCTTGATGCACAAAAGTTTTCAATTTTGATGAAGTCTAATTAATCTATTTTTTCTTTTGTCACTCATGCTTTTGGTGACATATCTAAGAAGCCACTGCTAAATCTTAGATCATGAAGATGTATTCCTATTTTCTTCTAAGAGTTTTATGGTTTTAGCTCTTCTGTTTAGGCTGCTGACTGATTTTGAGTTAATTTTTTACATCTTTTTCATGTGGATATCCTGTTGTCCCAGCACCATCTTTTACAGAGAATGTTCTTTCCCCATTGAATTCTTTCCCCATTGAATGCACTTGGCATCCTTCTTGAAAATCAATTACCATAAATGTATGAATTTATTTCTGAACTCTCAATTATATTCCATTAATTTTGATGTCTATCTTTATGCCAGTATTACACTTTACACTATTTTGGTTATTATATCTTTTTAAATCAGGAAGTATGAGTTTGCCAGCTCTGTTTTTCCTTTTTAAGATTGTTTTGGCTACTCAGGTGTCTCTTGCAATTTCATATGAATCTGAGGATCCATTTTCCCATTTCTGCAAAATGGCCATTGGAATGTTGATAGGGATCTGTGGACCTGTGGATGGCTTTAGGTGACTGGGACACTGCTGAGTATTTCTAGCTATGATATGGAATGTTTTTCCATTTTTTTTAGATTTTCTTTAATTTCCAACAACTATTTTTAAACACCTTTATGAATCCATGTGGGATCAGAGAAAATAGAAGAAACAGCCCCTGTCTCCTAGAATGCCTCTAGGAGTGAGAGAGATCTTTTTTTTTTTTTTCTTATTTAGAAGTTAAAGCCATTGTTTGTCTCAGTGCTTTTTGGTGAGTCTTTTACTTGATATGAGCAGCCAGTAATCATGAAAGAGCAAAGTATCAAGACACTAGCTTCCAAATGGTTATTCTACCATTGAAGGAGCATAAATAGCACTGGACAAGAACCCTAAAAACAAGTTCTCCCATTCTTAAAAGAAGAACCCTTAGGTAAAACCAATATGGAAAAGATGAAAACATGAGACCATGTCAAAAAAAATTAAATTCTGTATAGGGGAGCAAAGTTACAAAAAGAATAGTGGGCTGTAAAAAAAAAAAAATCTGACATATTTGACAAGTAGCCATTGTTTTCCTCAAGGAGGTTACACAAATCCCTGAGACAAAGACAAACAACCACAAAGAAAATTGAGTGGAGGCTGTTTGCAAATGAGATGTAAAATTGGCTAATACACAAAGAGGTTCTAAATCTCATCATAATTCAATACACGTACATCTTAACAACAAAATACCATATTTTAGCAATCAGATGGGCCTTGATTTAAAAGCTGACTAATGCCCATTATGTGGGTGATGCTGTAAGGAATGAGAGACTCATAACCCGTTTATGGAAAGATAAATTGGTGCAACTCTTTGGAGAGTGATTTGGCAACACACAACAAATTTTTTTTAAAAATATCCTTTGACTCAGCAATTTCTCTATGTCTCCATTCTAACTGTATCTGGGGTAGAGAAAGCAAGTCTCTCATGTGACTCAACCCATGTGAAAGAGGGAAGAGAGAATGTTTCTACCCAGGGTGGTTCATCAGCGTAAGCGTCACAGTATTCAGGGCATAGGGTAATTAACAGCTGAGTTTTGTTTTTCTTAACCATGTGTTTGAGATATAATTTACATGTGTAGAAAATATTGTATATTTTAAATGTGATAAAAAAAATTCAGCTATTTATTAACAGTATTTATTGAACACTGGTTGATCTGTATGTTATGACTGTAGATGAAATTTGAAGCTATATTATTAAGTGTAAAAAGCAAGTGGCTGAACATTGTGAAGAATGGTGTAAAATCATTCAATGATTGTGGATTTTGCAGCTAGACACACATGGGATATATGTAGCATCTCTCTGGAGGTTTACATAAGAGGCTACTAAGCGTCTCCCTTTGAGTGGAGGGACCAGAGCTGAGGGTGGAGGGAAGTTCATGGAAGAGACTTTCATATATTGCTTCATTTCCTTCTGTACTCTCTGAATTTTTACCACATATTTCTATGATACTTACATTAAATAAAACTTTGTAAAATAGAAAACTACCTAAAGATGACTACTTTCTAAATTTATGCAAAATAAACATACCGTTGGGCTAATTGGTTGACTTCTTAACATGCAAAAGTTTGTGACAGGATTAAGACCTATTAATGTGAGTAGTTTAAATTATTAAAAGGCACACACATATGTGCACATACACATACACACACTCACGTTTATTGTTCTCTAGTTATGTTTGATCTGTGACTCAAAGAATGTTGTGTGTGTATGTATGTGTGTGTTGTGGTATGCATATGTTTGGGGATACACGTGGGGTGTGTGTGTGGAGGTGTGGTGTGTGGTATGTATGTTGTGTGTGCATGTTCCTGCGTATGTGCATGTCGTATGTGTGGTGTACATGCACATGCAAGTGTGTGTGGTGAGTGAAATGCGTGCGTGTGTGTGTGTGTGTGTGTGTTGCCGTGTTTATAGATGGGCATGACCGGGGGCTTCAGGGTGAAGAGCTGGAGTATCAGCAGTCCAGGGAAAGGGGCTTTCAGGAAGAGGGAGTGACCAGGGAGGGAAGGGAGGATGCCTGGGAGCAAGCACTTACCTTATGGCTCGGCCTGAGGACCCCTGCACAGCCACCACTGTGCTCACTGCTGAAAATGAGCTCCATGTGATCATCAGCCCTTGGTGTGGACGTCAGATTCTCAGTGTAGGTGGCCATGGTGCAGAAGCATGGCGTGACAGTCCACAGTCATGCCAGGAAAGACAAGGGAGTTATCTTGCATGTTCTTCCCTCTCCTAGAGCAAAGAAGTGCAACCAAAGAAAGGAGGCCGTCACGGACAAGGGGCTGCCAGGGCCAATTCAGTCGGAGCTCCGTGATGGCTGCAACCCTTTTGTTAGATGAGAAGTTGTACCAGATGGTTTTTCAAGTCCCTTTGAACTCCAAGGATAGAGAGACAACCTAGGACTCCTAAGGAGAGCAATGACCATTTCACCAGCAGTGAAAGGGAGGAAAACAGTGACAGAGGGTGGCCCACACCACTGGGGCCTGTTGGGCAACACATTGATTGAGAAACTCAGCCCCGGGTCCCACTGGAGCCCCGACAGAAGCTGCAGCCACCCTGAGCCAGATTCCTCTAAGGTGGCCCCAGCGAGGGCACAGCAGACCCACGTCCTTTGAGTGCTAGCAGCCCCAGAGCACAGGACAGCCTTGTGACGTGTGGCCGAAGACCTCAGTCAAGTGCCCGAGCCTCTCGGGGCTTTACCTTGTCTTCATCAAGCTGAGGTCAGTGCAGAAGCTCCCTGAGAGCCCTCCGTCAACTCTGTAGTGACACTACAAATCGGTGTCATTTGTCCCCCTTGACTTGGCCTGTCATATCCACCCAGGGATGTGGACATGGCTGTGGGCGCTGATATGATGTAGTGGGGGCCCTGAAATCTGGGGAGATCTCCTCCACACCCCCAAATCCAAACAGGAACACTGAATGTCCCATCTCAAGGCTGTGAATGTTTTCAGCAAGAAGTTGGGAGAGACGGATGCCACGTTTTACTTTCAGATATCTGTGAAGACAGAGCCTCCCAGTAAACTCCCGGCAACAGCTGCAGTGGGGGACACAGTTAGGTGCTTACTGATGAGACTGGAATCCTATTTCAAGTCAGCTGCTTGGCTCTGTACATGTGTTTCTTATGGTTTATTCTGCATGATTTCCAATCTAGCTGCCGGTTTTGAGAAAATGGAAAAAGTCAGATCTAGAAGGAGTACTTTCAGTTTCACTGTGGCTTAGTCACTTAACCCTGAACAAAGTGAGCCCACAGCACAGCGTTCAAATGGGTGGCGGCATCCCGGAGCTGGACACGCCACACACGCCTGCGTCGGATGGCCGCAGTCCAGCCCTGAGTCTGGATGCGCTGGCCTGGGAGCCCACAGCCCGGCCCACCTGACATTCTTGGAGGAGCCTTCTGACTTTTAGGGCAGCCCTGGACCTTTGAGCATCCGAAGAAGAAGCAAATGTGACAAGCTTATTTCTAGACTCTGCTTCGAAGACATAGGAAGCCGTGATTCAGAGGACGGCCCTGCGGACCTACATGAACTAAATGAAATTTCCTCTTAGAAGATGCCCTTGCCCTTCTTCTCCTCTTCACCTCCGTGGGAAAGAGTCCAGAGCCTGGGTCAACAAGATCTGTTCTGTCTCTGCCCTGGATTTATTCCTCGGGCTTTGGCCTCAAGGTTGGGGAAAACACAAAATAAATCCCCTGTTTCTTTCGGATCCTCAGAGCAGCCAGAACATAGGGACATTAGACAACCCAAAGAAAGGGAACCTCATGCCTACACCCACTGGGAAGAGGGTTTCCAGTGTTGACTTCATGTTGGCCCTGTCCATGCAGAGATCCCTGGAAGGCACAGTGGCATCAATGTGACCTGCACCAAACCCACCTCCAGACATCCACTGTGACCCCAGACAGCACAGGTTCCATCTCCAGGAGCTTACTGGGTCCTGAACAGTCCCTCCTCTCTCCCCTCACACCTCCATTCCTGTCTCCAGGCATCCACTGTGACCCTGAGTAGGTCCCGCCCAAATGCTAGACATCCATGGTGGCCCTGCACAGTCTCCACCTCCTTTCCAGGCATCCAGTGCACTTTTCCAGCACAGTTAGACAGTAAGGCTATTACCAGGAGAACCACAATTTGGTCCTCAATAAGGGAGATGTGTTATTGACCTCCATGTACAAGCCCCATGTGGGCAATGGCCCTGCCCTCCCAAGGTTCTGGTCTATGGAATGGGGCTGCAGGCCATCCGTGGTCCAGGGAGGGAAGAGATGGGTCAGGACACACCTGAGGAAGAAGCTCATCTGCTCAGGGACTGGAGAAAATTCCACATCTCAACTTTCTCCTATAAAGTCACATTTTAAGAATGTACTTAAACCAATACACCTTCTGTTATTTCTTTTTTTTTTTTTAATTCTTTTTTCCTTTCCAGAGAAATTTCTAATGGCCCTGAGATAATTCCCACACAGTGACTTCAATTAGCTCTGAGGTTTGGCTGTAGAGAAAGAATCAGTAACTGGTTGTATTTGGCCACTATGGGTGAAGTGTGTCTTTGAACTATGCGGTCACTGCCAGTCTGGTGTACCTAGGTGTTTGCATAGGAAGACAGGCCAAAAGAAAGCTGGGGACACTATGGGAAGGTGTTTCTGTTCTCCAGTCTTCTTTGGGCCTCTTCTCGCCCCACTTCCAAATTGGAGACAAGCCAATTTTGTTTTACTCTTTAGCTCATTTTCCACATTAAAAAAATATACTATCCCAACACAGGCAGGCCAAGTGGGAATGCAACCCACCTGAAATTTCTGTTGTCACCTGGAGCAGTTGGTGAAGCCCAGCTTGTGGGAGCCCAGGACATCCTAGAACCTTGGACTGTGTGGAGGGTGACCTCAGAGAGCCACAAGGGCTACACAGAGGCCCTGACTCAGCTGTGGACACTGGACAGGCAGAACGTGTCTGTGTGGGTCCGTGTCCCCATCCATAAAATAAAATGGAGATGACAGTAAAGGTTACTTCAGTCACTTATTCTGCAGCTCATACAAATAAAGCGATAGGCTGGAGGCTGACAGATGTGAACCCCAAAGCATTTTAATTTCCCAATCACATGACTGTGTTATACACTCAAAACACAAGTAAATAGAAATAATGTAATACATTTGTAAAAGATAAGCCAAGGCCAGAGAGATTTGCAACATTGATAATGGACAAAGCAGTCATATAGAAAATTAGTAATAATTCCCATAAGCCCATACAGCTAGTGCTCGATTTACGACCACGATTGGGACCGGCAGACCAGTCGTAACACGATTTGGTCGTAAGTTGAGTAGGCTATATGTACAGTTGAAATGGTGCACGCGGAGATGGTAGTGCTGCCGGAAGCTGGTCCGCACTGTCGTACGCCCAACTGGGCAATGTTTGCGCTGCCAGACGCGGAGCAGTTGTGGCTAGTGATTGTGGTCGTAAAGTCAAATGGTCGTAAGCTGCATAGGTCGTAAGTCGATCAATACCTGTATTAAAGATATGAACAGTGAATAGGAAAATGGGCAACAGACATGAACGTGAAATTTGTCAAAGAAAAACTTTAATGTTCAGTAAAATATTTGAAAGATGCTTAACAGACCTGCCCATCCCCAGCTACGCCTCGAGAGGGAAGGCTCCCAGCTGCTGTGGGGTAGGGCTTGGCCGGTGCTTCCAAGCTCTCTGGCAGAGTGTGAGGCCCATTGCTGCTCACCCATCCTCACATTTTATTTTTATTTATTTATTTTTTATGTTTATGGGTTTTTGGTTTTTGGTTTTGAGATGAGGCACCACCATGGCTCATTGCAGCCTCAACCTCCTGGGTTCAAGTGATCCTCCCACCTCAGCCTCCCAAACGCTGGGATTATATTCATAAGCCATCACACCTGGCACGCCCACATTTTAAAGAGATTCATTCAAGCATTGTTAATAATAAGAATTTTTGAAATATTTAAATATATATCAATAGAGAAATCAATGAATATAGCTTTAATACTTGTATGATAAAATATTTGCATCAGTAAAAATAAATAATTGTGTAACAACATGGATAAGTCTTTAAACCATTGTGCTAGGAGTATAAAGCGATGGAAGAATGATACATACAGTTAACGCCATTTCTGTAACTTTCTAAAATGTGCAATTATTATTGATCATAGTTTTTGTGATGTTTTAGTAACATGCTATAGTTCAATTGTAATTAGGAAACATATTAAACCATTGGAAGAGGCACGTTGTACCAGTGGAGAAGAAATTAGGTCGTCTGCCAGGAGTTTATTAAAAGAACTTAAGGCTGGGTGCAAGTGGCTCTCACCTATAATCCCAGCACTTTGGGAGGCCGAGGTGGGCAGATCACCTGAGTTCAGGAGTTCGAGACCAGCCTGACCAACATGGTGAAACCCCGTTTCCACTAAAAATACAAAAATTAGCTGGGCGTGGTGGCACATGCCTGTAATCCCAGCTACCTGGGAGGCTGAGGCAGGAGAGTCATTGGAACCAGGGAGGCAGAGGTTGCAGTGAGCCGAGATCGCACCACTGCACTCCAACCTCAGCTACACAGTGAGATTTTGTGTCAAAATAAACAAACAAAAACGCTTCAGTTCTGGGTGCCGTGAGCCATGATTCATTTCTTGGAAGAAAAACGTCTAAAAACAAATATGGCAAAATATGAACTCATGTGAAGCCAGGTGGTATGCATAGGCATTTTGGTTCTGTTCTTTCTGTTTTCATAATAAACTTTTAAAGAGATGGTGGCATTGGGACTTGGAGACGTTTATGAACCTGCAATCCAGATGTGGGAGTAGCTACAGGCTTCCAGATCCAGGGGAGCAGAAGGGCTTCACCGGACCCTGGGGCTCTTCGTTTATGTCTTTGAACAACTGTTCTCTCCTAGCCCTCCCCAGGGATGCAGCCTGTGCATCACCATGCCTCCTTAGAGCTATGAGTTCATTGGGAATTGGGATAAACACAGAACTTGCACCCTGTCCCCTGCCTCACACCGCACACTTGATGTTCCATCATCCTGAACTTCCAGTATCATGTACATCCCTTTCTGACTCTGTGCATTTGATCCAGGGGGTCCCCTGCCTGGCACACCCTCTTTGCTTTTCATCTGAGACCCTGTCATGTAACTCTGGCTAAATCTTACAAGCGTGATATTACAGAGTGTGTGGAGGAACACAAGAGCACCCCCTGGTTCCCCATTATCCACTCCCTCAAGTCTGTGTTTACAGCTTCTCACACCAGCTGTCAGAACACCACGGGTGGCAAAGTCAGACGTCAGCAGGTGCCTGGCCCTGGACAGGCAATCCACCTGCTTTGGAAAACAATTTGGCAGTTTCTTAACAAGTTAAACAACACCTATCATGTAACACAGCAGTTCCTCTCCTAAATATTTACTCCAAAGAGCTGGAAGCATGAAAGAGTTGTGCAGGAATGTTCTCAGCAACTTTATTGTAACAGGCCAAACTGGAAGCAACCCAAATGTCCACCAACAGGGAGTTAGTAAACACACTGTGTGTCTCCAAACTGTGGGAAATTGATTGATCAGCACTAGAAAGGTAGAAACTGGAAATATACAGAAAAAAAATGAATAAATCTCAAAGTAATTATGCGGAGTGAAAGAAGTCAGAAAAAAAGTAAACCAGGTGTGATTTTTCTTTATATAAATTATGGAAAGGTCACATCTATCTGCAGTGTCTGAAAGCAAACCAGCCGGTGCCTGGGAGTGGAGGAGGGGCTAGGAAGGGGCCCAGGGCATTTTGGGGGGTGGTGAATATGAATATGCTCATTATCTTGGTTGAAGTGATGATTTCACCATCATATACATCCATCAAACTTATCATATTGTATACTTTGAATATGTGCGATTATTTGTATGTGATTATAGCTCTATAAAGCTGAAAAAAAAAGTGTCAACAGGGAAAAAATTTGTGTGGATGGAGGTAGAGAGGAGGAGGGTACACTGTCAAATGGAGCACTGCAACTCAGCCCCAGCTCATTGTCACCATACAAGACAATGGGCATAATGTCGTTAGTGTCCTATTTTTCAAGAAAACCTAGAAGATAAAAAATTTATATATGCCTCATTTAAATTATTGCTAATTCAGCTCCCCACCTTCCCCGACAAAATGCTTCAGGCCTAAAAAATAAAGATATAAAATAATATAAAAGATTAGAAGCCACCTGTTTGTGACTTCTAATATAAATATTAATGCATGTAAACACACTAATTTCTTACCTTCCAGAGACAGGGGCACACACATTGATACATATTTCTAAGAAGTCTACCAAAGATTTAAGAGGCAGAAGGTTCAGGCAAGACAGGAGAGTGGACAGGCATGGAAGCTTCAGAGTCCAAATGCCTGGGTTCAAACTTCAGTTCTGCTTCTCATCTGCTGTATGACCTTGAGTAAGTTACTTAACCTCTCTGTGTTTCAGTTTTCTCCTCTGTAAAATGAAGATAACAACCATATCAACCCCCGTGGAGTTATAGTCAGTTTAGAATGCATTAATACAGTTCCATTATTTAGAAATGTCCCCGAAAATATTCCACATGCTCCATAATTGTTATTGTATTTTGTTATATTATTGTTGTTGTCATTTCTTCCTACAGGCTTAGCTTCTGTATTTCTCTTCAAGAAATGCTATGCCCTCCTTTCCCTCTACCCCAGCGTGAAGTAGTATGTTCAGATATTTGGAATTTAAATTCTTGTGCCAAAAACGTGATCTTAAATGAGATGTAAAATGCCCTTCAGAAAAATTTGAGCCATATCTCTTGTTGGGTATGACACTATCTCAGTGTGAGATGGGAGAAGTTGGTTGCTTTTTGATGATTGCTTCATATTTTGATCCACCCCCCCATTGCTGTAATCCCCATTACAAGCCTGAGGAAAGAAGGTTCAGGGCTGAGTGCTTCTCATAAGCCAGCCCCCTCGGGAAGGTCTTGCTCTCAGCCCACTACATTCATCCATTAAGAAATACTACTGGGCGTTGGCTGGGTCCCCCACTCAGCTCAGACATTGGCAAGATCACTTTCCCTGACAGTCAAACGTTTATCTTCACTTGTCTTGGGTTTTTAGGGTTGCTCCTCATCTGTGTCCCTGTGGTAGAGACAGCTGAGCACCTTCCTCCCACTACAGTGGCCTCACAAGTTCCAGAAACTCACCTACCTGGCTCAGGTCTGCAGGCAGGTAAGCTTGCTCCTCCCTGTCTGTTGGCTGCTGTCCAGATCAGCACTCCCCAGGAGAGCTCTCTGCATGCGTGAAACTTCTCTCTCTATCATGCCCGACATAGTGGTTGCTGCCACATGTGACTATTGCGCATGGACGTATCAATGTTTACGTTTACTTCACTTTGACAAATGTAAATAGCCATCTGTGACTAACGACCACGGTATTGGTCCTCTAGATGCCAAGTGCACGCTCTTCCTCCTAGCACCAGTGTTTCAAGATGGCTCACGCCGAGTGCTGAGATGCGCAGTTGCAGGCGCCTGGGTGTGCAGTTTTGCCCCAGGAACTAAGAGAAGCTGATGACATCATGCTGAGGTCTGTTCCAAGCATTTTCAGTAACTCACTTGGTTCTTCTAACAGTCCTATGGATTATCATCTCCATTTTCTGGGAGAGGAAACAGAGGCAGAGTGAGATTAGGTCACTCTCCCATCATCAGGTGGTTATGACGGTGAAGCGGAGTTCCATACTGACAGTCCCGCCATGCAGATTTCACTGTGGCTGCAGCTTGCTTGCCACGCAGCCAGAAGGCTTCCCATTTCCTTCCCAGGCGTCTGTCCTTATGTGAAGCTGCACTCTCTCTGAGCTGCTTCCCTGGGCATGGCCCAGGCTTATCAGGGTAGCATCTGGACTCTTCTTTTCAGGTCCCTTTGTCCCCTGGAGAACATGGCTTCCACCCAGAAACTCCCAGAACCATTTTTGCAGGGCACGTGTTTGGCTCCCAAAGTGGCCTCTGGGGTGTCCAGGGCCCTGAGAGAGACAGCCAGGGCTCTGGCAGCCAGAAGCATCTGGGAGCCTCCTCTCTTCTACTGTCGAAAAAAATAAGGAGGTTGGGGGGGGGCTCTGCCTGTGCCATGAGTCTGACCCAGAGGACTTCTAGAGGGAGCAGATGTCCAATCTGCGGCTTCCCAGTCAGCCCCCCCTTGGCTTGGCACCTGTGCCCTGCTCGAAGGGCCTGATTAAGCTGCAGTGCCACCGAACAGATGGACACAGTTCAAGGCAGGCCAGCAATTGCACCGTGTGACTAAACACGTGTGCTGTGGGCAGCACTCCCAGTTGGCAGGGCTGTGCAGCCGTGGGCCCCTCGCGCTGCTGACCCTCAGCCTCAGACTGTGGATCATGGCAGACCCTGCCTGGTGCAGATGATTTTGGCAGTCACTGCTGAAACCACGTTTTCTTTCTCCAAAAGGTTTTCACTTTGGACTGTTTATGTGTTTGGGCTTCTTTTGCTTTTGGTTTCTCATCAGGCTTATTGACAGATCCAACCTGTGGGTGCTTTCTAGATTTGGGAGCTTAGGTTGATGTGTTAGAAACAGCCAATTGCCACCAGTACCTGTGCTCTCCTTTCTCCTGGCACACATCTGTATGATGTTTACCAGTGTTTTCATCTATTTTTGTTGCTGTAGCGGAATATCTGATGCTGGGAAGTCTGTAAAGATAAGAGGCGTATTTGGCTCGGGTTTCTGAAGCTGTCTAAGAAGCATCTGCTTCTGGTGAGGGAGGTCTCAGGCTGCTTCCACTCATAACAGAAGGGGAATGGGGAGAAGGCATCTCACAGTAAGAGAAAATGGAAAAGAGAGGGTAGGGAAGTGCTAGGCTCCTTTGAACAATCAGTTCTATGGGATCTAATAGAGGAAGAACTCACTCATCACCAGGACAGCACCAAGTCATTCATGGGTCATCTGCCTCCAGAACCAAACACCTCCCAACAAGCACCACATTGGGGATCAAATTTCAACAGATTTGGAGAGCCAGGCACCAAACCATATCAACCAGCTTCCCTTGGGGTAGAATAAGGCCATGTGCCCTGAGTTCTGGCCAAAGAAGTGTGAGCAGTAGTGTGCCCCGCCTCCCAGATCTGCCCATAAAATCTCTCACATGTAATCCCTCCTTTCTTTTTCCATCTGCCAGGCAAATGGAGAGATTCCGGGAACCATGAGGAAGGCCAAGTCACAGATGGAAGAAGCCTAAATTCCTGAATGATCATGTGGAGCAGAGAATCCTCCTCATCTGTGTCCTTGTGGTAGAGACAGCTGAGCACCTTCCTCCCACTTAGGATGATGTTATAAGAATACATTTTTATTTCATTAAGCTCCTGAAATGCAATCTTGACTCATCTGTTGTAGCCGTGAGTCCACTCTGACTAAAATTCCTAATCACTAATCTTGCTATGGTTTATCCACTGTTTCTTTCTATAGAATGCTTAGAAATGAGCATATTATAAGACAAACTATGTCACCTTCAGAATACTGCTGGTCAAATTTTGCTTTTCTTAGACAAAGTTTATTTTTACATGATCTTAATGGCAGCAAGGATGTAAGGGAACTATAAAGTACCTTACTGGTTAATAATAAAGGAAGCAATTGAATCTTCACCGGAGGAAAGACATGTGCTTCTAAGCCTCAATCCCATCACTGCTCAGTCTCTGGCAAAAGACTAAATAATTTTCAGTTGACATGGTTTTGGGAAAACATTATGGACATATAATATAAGTGATATATAAATATAAATGGATATAATATGAATGGGTTTGGAGTGGCCATCTTCTTTGCAAGGATGTCATAGTTATTATATCTATATAAACAAGAGAAATCGCATTTCTGCAGAGCAAATATATGCAAGGTCCCTAAGGTAGAAGTGAGTCTTCAAGCCATCCTGAGAGGGCCAGAAACTGAAATGTGATAGATAGATATAAGGAAGAGGTGTAGGGTGGAGGTCGAGGTGGCAGGGAATAGGTCGTGCTGAGCCTTTGAGGTCATTTGTAGGAGTTCAGATTGTTTTTCTAAAACACAAGGAAGAACCATGGGAAGGTTTTAAAAGTGACTGAATTTATGATTTTTAAAGTCCAGCTGGTAGCCTAGGTATAGAATAATTTGCTGTGAGTCCAGCATGAATGTGTCCCAGGCGAGAGGCAACTTGGGTTGGGATGGAGCAGCTGGAGAAGCTGGAGATTTCCAAGGCTCCTGGTGTAGCCCCTGCACCAGCATCTGAGTCTGTTTGCTGGGGAGCTGCCCACAGGCTGCAGGAGCCCACCCTCCCCACTCCTGGGAGAGGAAAGTGCCTGAGGAATTTGGTCTTTCTCCCTATGGCAATGCCCCACCTGCCAGGCTTCCTTTTTTCCTGATGTGGACAACTCTAAGGTGTGACTCACAGGGTTCTGTGCGGGGCTTGCTGGACTCGTCATCCAGCTTGATGTTCTTACCTTCCTGGTCCTGCGTCCTCACTTTTCTCACAGGTGAGCCCTTTACAGGAATATAAAAACACTGAAGTTGAATTTTCTCCTGGCTTTAACCTTATTAAAAAGAATTACGAGTTGCCAGTTGGTATACAGAAAAGCATCCAGAGATGGATGTGGTTTAAACAGGCCATGGAATTCTGAGTTTTCCAAGGAATTACACTAGGGTCCTTGTAGGAAAAAGAAACTTGCCTTCTGCAAATAATTTTACAAGATCCCTAAACATTCTCAATGACATGCTGAGAAACCTAGAATACATATGAGGGGTCCAGTCTCCCAAGTACGCATGTAGCTATTGCAGTGGAGAATCATTTTCTTGAACCATCTCTTGCATTCATAGCAAAGAGTCCCAATACCAGGAGATAAAGGACCAGAAATCCATGCATATCATTCCTGGGAGCCATCAGTCAGAGTGACAGAACTCCATAAACACCAGGAGAGCCTGGCTCCAACTCTCCAAAATGTGACTTTAAAAAAGGTATTTTATACAACTATCATCTATATATTAATTGTGTCCCACACTTAGAGAGCACATGAATCTTTACATCCATTTTACAGATGTGGGAAGTAGAGGGATTTTCTTGAAATCAAGACAGGCCTCATTAGAACAGCCAGGGGCCGAACAATCCTTGTGTTCTCATCATAATAGATGTCCACCCCTCAAATCACCTAGGATCTTCTTAGAGCAGGGACCATTTCCATCCATCTTGCAGCCCCAGGATCTAATCTGAAAAGCAGGAAGAAGTCACCAAGGCTGTGCCTCCATAGTCGCCTTTGTCACAGGGTTTTGCTGGATGCCCCATCACCAAGCTCCTCCAGCACACTCTGGATACGGTACCATTGCACATGTCACTTTATGTTTAATTATGAAGTGCCTTGGCGTGAACTTCTTTGGATTTATCTTATTTGCCGAATTTGGGGAGTTTTCAGCTATTCTTTCTGCAATTACTGTTTCAGTCTCACTCTCTTGTCTCTCCTTCCAGAGCTCTGATTATATCCATGTTAGTTCTTTCATTATTGTCCCAGAGACTCCTGAGATAATTTTTGCCTTTTTCCCCCAATAGTCTATTTTCTTCTCATTGTTGAGATGAAGTAAATCCTATTAATCTGCTGTCAGATTCACTGACTCTGTTTGTGTTTTGTTCCTTTTTAGGGGGCAGGGAGTTGGTGATAGTATTTCTTCAGTTATATAATTTTCATATGGTTATTTTTATATTATCTATTTTTTTGCTAACATTTTCAATTTTTTAATTTGTTTCAAGAGAATTTGCAGTTGCTTGTTGAAACATTTTTATGGTGAGTGCTCAGATATTTCCAGCATCTGATTCATCTTGGTAATTCATCTCTGGTTGTCATTTCTCATTCAAGTTGTAGTTTTCCTTGTTCTTGCTATGGTGAGTGATAATTAATTGTATCCTGTAACTTTGGGTTCAGACTTCGGAGGACCTCACTGAGTCTTCTTTTACTAGCAGGTAGTTCTCCTGCTAATGTGCAGAGTAAGAGCCAGGGGTATACATGCAGCTTCCATCTGGGTGTTCTCTTTGTTCATGGGTGGAAAGGAATCTCAGCTCTTTCCACACCCCACCAATGCTTTCCTGAGAAGTGGAGACCAATTCACACTGTCATATTGCCTCTGAGTCAGAGTGCAAGTTTAACTACCCGCTGGGTGCTGCTGATACCAGAGAAGGGGAGGGGAAAACAAAAGCCAACCAGCCCCACCTCCTTCGAACGTGTTCTGCTTCACTGATGCTGAGTGGGAATGAAGGGTCAGCAATCCTGAGCTGTGTGTGGTTCACAGATCAGCAATGGTAGCATGGCCTTGTTAAAAATGCAGAACCTCAGGCCCTGCCCCAGTCCTAGGGAATGGGGCTGCATTTCCACAGCATTTCCAGATGATTCATGTGCATATTAAACTTAGAAAGCACTGATCTAAATACTTACAACGATAAGTGAGAAGCAATGACCTATCTAAAACTTCTGCAGTTACATTTACTTTTCTGTAAACAGTACAAGGAATCACCAGGCCACAGACATTGCCTTGCCTGAAGAAATTTTGTATTAAGCTGAAGGTGACTAGAAGACTGTCCTCCACTTGTGGTTGCCTTTTGGGTATTATAGAGGTTAGCAAACCTCTGCTTTCATTCACTCATTTATTTCAAGTGATAATGTCATTAAAGGCCAAATTTATGCAAGAATACTCTCTTTGAGGTGTAGTTTTTACTTTTTAAAAAAATCTTCCCATTAACAACAAGTGAAAAAAAGTCCTTGCACATAATGTGAGCCAGAATTTGTCAGACCTAGACCTTGAGGCATGCATCGTTGTCTGCCTCACCGTTATTCCTTACGTGGCTGATATGGTTTGCTTCTGCCTCCCCACCCAGATCTCATGTTGAATTGTAATTTCCAGTGTTGGAGATGGAGCCTGGTGAGAAGTGACTGGATCATGGGGATGGTTTCCAATGGTTTAGCACTATCCTCCAGTGCTGTCTCGTGATAGAGTTCTCACGGGATCTGATTGTTTTAAAGAATGTAGCCCCTCCCACTTTGCTCACTAGAGCGCTCTCTATTGCCCTCTGTCTCTCTCTCTCCTGCTACACCACGTGAAGAAGGTGCTTGCTTCCCCTTTGCTGTTCTGCCATGATTGTGAGTTTCCTGAGGCCTCCCCAACTACGCTTCCTGTGCGACCAGCAGAACTAAGTCAGTTAAACCTCTTTTCTTCATAAATTACCCAGTCTCGGGTAGTTCTTTGTCACAGTGTGAGAATAGACTAATACAGTGGCTTTTCATGTACAGTGTGAAATGGAATTACTTATATCCCCTGATGGCTTCACGATCCTTTCCCACACCCACAGCAATTTTCTCCCACATCTTTGAAGTGTTCCAGAATCCAGCATTAATTATCAATGTAAGGAAAAATAAAAGACTTTGGAATAAGCAAAAATATGACTGGGCATCCTCTCAATGGATGAGGGTGTCCCTTGGATAATCTGGACCATTAGGGATCAGAGACTTTTCTCCGAGCTGTTTAACACTGCTGTAGAGATTTTGGTGAACATGTGGGAAACTGATAGTAATGCAAATAATAGTCCATAGACGTGTAAATCAATTCTATCCCAAAGACAAACTATGACTTTCACTCCAAGCCAGTTTTGCTTCCGTTTATGAATACTCTTAATCCATAAATCACTATTGGATTCTCCTTTGAAACTTGTGTGAACTTTTATTAGTTTCTTCACTTCAAAATGAGTTAAATAGCCTGCACAGGCCTTGGTGATGTTATTACAGCTCATGTTTGATTTTTGTTCCTGATTTTTAAAAAATATATATATTTTATTGCATTTTAGGTTTTGGGCTACATGTGAAGAACATGCCAGGCTTTTGCATAGGCACATACATGGCAATGTGGTTTGCTGCCTTCCTCCCCATCACCTATATCTGGCATTTCTCCCCATGTTATCCCTACCCAACTCACCACCCCCTGCCGTCCCTCCCCTAGTTCCCCCAACAGACCCCAGTGTGTGCTGCTCCCCTGCCTGTGCCCATGTGTTCTATTACTCAACACCCATCTATGAGAGAGAACATGTGGTGTTTGATTTTCTTTTCTTGTGTCAGTTTTCTGAGGATGATGGTTTCCAGATTCATCCATGTCCCTACAAAGGACACGAACTCATCCTTCCTAGGCATTCTAAGAGAGAAAGTGGTGCTATCTAGATGTAAACCCTTTGAAGGCAAGAATGGGGTCTTTATGCCCATAGAGGTCACCCTAAGGCCTAAGGGTGTTGCCTACAGAGGTAGACTCACCTGATCTTTCAGGTAAAATCTTATCAGCGAAAATCCCCAAATCACTGTTGTTCACACTTGCCCTGCCTTAGCACCTCTGCCTGAAATCACAAGCCTCTCCGCCTGAAATCACAAGCCTCTCCAGACATCATCAGTTGTTCTCTCAACCTTTGCAAGATCTTTGGAGGGAAATCTAGATAAGCACAGCAAACATCTTTGATGACCTAAGAATGGCACCTTTGAAGAATTTTCATTGCCCCTCAACTCACGGTATCTGACAACTCTTGTCAAAATATGAGTTCTTGACCTGCTACAGATTGTTTCTGCTAGCCTCGGCAGTCTTGGATTTAAGAGCTACTGTCAAGCATCCTTCCTGTCTTTGTTACACAAAGAAATCTGCTTTGCATTAACCTCTCTTTAAAAACTGTTTTGAAATATCATTAGAAAATGCTTTGTGATCGTAGGGAGAACAGATTGCAGAGAATACAAACGACTCTGTTCTCCCATACCTAATTGCTCTTTGCTCTTGCCTATTGAAAACATGACTGCAGGTGTCTGGATGCAGCAGCCAAATGACTCAGGTCAGCGAAGTTCACCCTTCAAAACTCCCATAAGCCAATTATTTTCACCCGCCTCTCTTTTCTACTCAAATGTTGGAAACAGTATTGGATAAAATTCAGTGTTCAGAGAGCTATGAAAGCAGAACAGGGCCTTGGGTGTTCAGTGGCGAGACTTTTAAAGCCAGACTGGTAGGTCTGTAAGTGTCACTTTCCAACCACTGCCTACAGCTGCACCTCTCCAGGAATGCGACAGAAAGGAGATCTGAACAGCAAAATTTGTAATAAAACCAAAGTATTAGCATAGTTGAGATACGTTTGCATGTACAAACAGCTTTCTCCTAAAAATGACAGAAGATCCACGTGAACTTCTGCCACAAGGTTGGGACCCGAGCAGCAATGGGTCACTTGTTCCATCTCCTCTCTGTTAGCCCATCCCTGACTAACAAGTGGCCCTCTTGTCCATGAGCCTCCGGAAAAGACATCCTGACGGCCTCCCCTAGAAGCCCCTCAGCAGGTTCTCCAATGCCTGTTTTGTTTGTTTGATTTTTGTTTTTCTTTCCTGGTACCAAACTCTAATCATTCTGCTGCAATTCAGAGTCATTTCCTTTTGTTCCTTCCTCTGTGGCATCCAACCTTGCGCCACCCTCTGTGTGGATTAATTTCGTCCACCTGAAGATCGTACAAGTAGACCCATTTCAACTTTGCAGTTGAGGCAGACAGCCTCACTTCTCTTAGTGTTCTATTTGTTTTGCAGAAAACAAGGACACATTTAGTGTCCTGGGTGTCGAGTCCTGACACTGGCCTATGCTCCCAGCTCTCTCTTTGGGTGCAAGTGTAATATTCACCTTTGAGGGTCTGATTTCCATTTATGAAGTAATGTCATCTACACTGTCATGCCTCCCAGAGCTGGTCTACGTTTTCAAGCAAAAGTAGAAAATGGGATCTGGGTCCTAGGGTGGCATGTTCAAATGATGGAACTGGATCTAGGTGGAAGAATCTTTAAGGAGGCGCTGGGCCCTACTTCATTAGGAAAAGAAAGAAGAAAAATGAATCACAGGGATCTCTGGTGTGGCCCTTGTATTATCTTCCATGTGTTCAGGGGTAAGTTTTTCGGCAAGGTGGCAGGCTATCCTTCTACTTCCCATGCACTCATGAGCTTTTGGGATGCACATCTAGGTGATCACAGAAGCCACTTCTGGGTGAAGGCCTGCTGTGGGCTTGCTCTCCCTCTATTCACACGGGACCGTCACGAGCCAGGCATCACCCGCTCTACCTCCGATGGTGAAAGTGAGGGAAGGATGGGAGTGGGTTAGCAGCTTCTGCCTCTCCGTGAGTGGTAGAGCTGGATGAGGCCTGGGGAGAAAGGCAAGGCCAGGCAGGGTGACTGGGCAACAGAGCATGAGACGCTGAGGCACTGACTGCAGTCAGACTTGCCACTGACCACTGCGGAAAGCGGGGTCTTGTGTGTTTCCAGACCACACTCTGCAGAGCAGGGGAGACCTTCAAACCTTTGAAAAGGTGAGTGCAGAAGAGGAAGGCTGAAGACCCCACCTTCTTTCCAACTGAGCCCCTTGGCCTCCAGTTCACACATTGGGCTTGTGTTCATATTTCACCTAAAACAAATTTCTACTGACTTAAAAAACAATCTTACTGAGCGCAGTGGCTCACGTCTGTAATCCCAGGACTTTGTGAGGCTGAGGCGGGTGGATCACCTGAGGTTGGGAATTTGAAACCAGCCTGGCCAACATGATGAAACCCCATCTCTACTAAGAATACAAAAATTAGCCAGGCATGGTGGCAGGCACCTGTAATCTCAGCTACTCGGTAGGCTGAGGCAGGAGAATCGCTTGAGTCTGGGAGGCTGAGATTGCAGTGAGCCCAGATGGCACCATTGCTCTCCAGCCTGGGTGACAAGAGTGAGACCATCTTAAAAAGGAAAGTGCCTGGCCTAAAGGATAAAACCCAAAGTCCCAGAATAGCATCCTTGGCACCCATGTTTCGGCGAGCCCCTTCCTCTCCCTCCACCCCTGTGGGCCTTTGCAGAGGGGCCCCTGCTCCATGCCTTTGTTCTCTGCATGCCCTTCCTCCTTCCCTCCACTGTGACGTCATTCTTGGGCGGTGCTTTCCAGGCAGCCTAGTATGAAATAACACCTCTCTGTTTGCTGCCTCCATAATCCTCTGCAGCTTCACAGTAGAACAGTGACCACTCTGCTGTCTGGAGTGTGAGCCCTCTGTATTCCTACTCCTGGCATGGGCCTGGGACCTGGCACAAAGGAACAGTCCGTAGTTGGCTGTGTATGGATGTAAGAACTTAAGGTGGGTGCATAGACCCGAGAGGGATGACCCGTGGACCTGTAATGGTCTGCATGGGTCTTCTGTTCAGGAACCAGAAAAGCAGCCCAAACATGGACTTTTCGAAACAGAGCTCACTAAAGAGGTTACTTACCCCAACACTCAGTAAGCTTTGAGTGACTTGCCTGGTTGGATCACATGCCTTCTTTTTTGTTCCCTCAGACCCCCCACACCGCCACCCCGATTAAATGGCTATACTTTAATGTTATTTCTTTCTGAACATACTTGATTTATTCAGAAGGAGGAGCTGAAATCGTAGAAAAAAAAATTTGTCCTACAAGGACTTTTTTAATGTCATAAATAAAATACACTTGTAATACTTCAACCTTTTGATGTTTGGAAAACAGACCCCCAGGTGACAAAGAGTTGTAGTACATGAGTATCAGCTTGAGTTACAAGTGAAATATTAAATAAAAGTAAGGAGTCATAAAACAAAAGTTTTTAAAGCCCTTTGCTGAGTCTGTGAATGTCACACACCTAATAGATCATCTGAAACACTCCAGAGGAAGACGAGACCCAGAGAGCAGACCTGACCAACCCAAATCCGCAGAAAACCCAGTCAGGGATACCAGATGCTAAAAGGAAACAAATCACCACGTGGGCTGCTGGAAACTCTGCTTCTCTCCATAGCCTGCTTTCTCTAGCAAATGCCCTTGGAAACGAATCAATTAAGAAAGCCACATATTATTCCTCCTGAAAAAAATGTAGCAGCAATAACTCGAGTGCTGGTGGAGAGGGGTGCAAGATCCCCACAAAGGCAGGGCAGGGAGAGGGACATAATCAGAGAATCATGCTGCCAAGATTGAAGGCATCCTCTGGAGTCCAGACTGCAGGTGGGAGGGTACAGCAGGAGCACCGACAAGTTGTGCTGTCATATCCACCACGGGCACAAAGGGTCTCCAGCTAAGATGAGTGCTCAGGGGCACAGCACCAAAGGCAGGTTCCACCCATGGGGTCTGTGCCCCTTTTCTTTTCCTCAGTCCAGGTCCAGTGCATTGGAGTTGGTACAGGGGTACACAAGGCAACTCTGAGATTCCTTAGGGGGTGTTGTTTTGCAAAGGAGGTTAGGTAACCTGACTCGGGCGGTCTTCAGGGTGCGGACACATGGAACACCTTCAGGGCTCTCCAGACAGCCTCCGTCTTACTCAGTGGCCCATTATTCGCACCTGGCCTGTTATAACTGCTCCTGGCACGCCCCGGGATCCCTTCTCGCACATGCGCACTAAAGTCTGTCATCACCACGGGCTTCTCCTAGAACACCTGGGCTTTTTTCACTCTACTGCTTTAAAGCTGCTGCTGCGCAAACATTGTCAAAGAGACATAGCCCACCTCCTAACCTGTAGGACGTTGCACAAAAATGTCTGGTTGCTGAGCTTGGGGGAGGCTGGTTGGCACCCCATAATTGAAGACCCTCCTCTTCGACTTCCATCTATCCACAGCTGGCCCTGCTGCACTTCCTCAGCTCCCACACTCTGGCCTTGTGCCTGAGGGCCTGGCCCCTTCCTTCTTCCCTCCCCCATCTTTCTCTCTCAGCATCTCTCACTTTTCTGGATTTCTGAATTTCTGTGTTGGCCCGGGCTACAGTCATCTGGAGACTTGCCTTGAGGAAGATCCACTCCTGAGGTCATGCATGTGGCCGCTGGCAGGTGCTGAGATTCTTACGGCTGTTGGCACAAGACATTGGCCTTTTTCCACATGGGCAACTCACAACATGGCAGTACGATTCAGTAGAGCAGGTGAGTTGTGAAGACTTTCGGGGACAGGTAGGTGCAGAGAGGGAGAGATAGAGGAAAGTCACAGTCTTTCTATCACCTAATCTCAGATGTGACCTCTCTTCCCCTTTTCCATATTCTGTGTTGGAGCTACGCCATAGGTCCTGCCCACCCCCATGGGGAGGGAACCCCAGGAGTGTGAACATCAGCTTAGCTTTCACTGCCATTCCCTCCAACGAGATGTCAGGGTCTCCTCCACAGCCAAGCACACCCTGTGTCACGCTATCTTTCACTCTCCAGTCCTTTCCATATCTCCTTCCTGCTTTCTCTGGGATCAGATACCTTTATTTTTTCCTTTATTTCTGAGTTTCTGGTTTCTGCCCTGCTCAGAACCCCTAGGTCTGCTAGAAAGTTGACTTCCAGACGGCTGGAGTGATGATAATACTATCGTGAATGTATCTGGTTTATTTCTTTTAGAAGCTCCCATACATTCCATATGTGTGATCTCATTAGCCTTCTAGCATCTCTGCAAACCAGGGGAGTGACAGGTGTTTACAGGGTGGGTTTGGGCCTTAAGTAATCTCTTCAAAATTATAGGGTGAGTCACAGGGAGCACAAGGACTTAAATAGAAATTGCTTGGGTTGCAATGCGGTTCTTTTTCCACTCCGTTGACTGGCACAGAGTTATTCCTTTTTTCCACCAACAAATAAATGTTTACACCACCCAGATAAGCATGTTCCAAAATCTCCAGCACTCACCCACTGGGGCCAGGAAAAAAATCAGTATTTTTTTTAGCCTCGCATAGTAGGTTCCCTATGCAATAGCTCTTCGTTCATCACAGGCCTACCCACTTTTCTTAGCCCCTTACCCACTCTTTGAACCCCTATACTACAGCTGAACTTCTGTAGCTCTTAGCGCTGGCTGTTGCACCTGGCTGCCTCCCAGGACTGCGCTCTTCCTCCAGCTCTCAGCTCAAATGCTAAGCCCTTTCTCTTCCAGGCCCAGTTGTAATTATTTCTGTCCATGGTTTTAGTCATGAAGCTGAGAGCAGAGAACCTGCCTTTTAATCTGCAATTTCAGCTTGAGCACTGTTCTGCTTACAGCTGTGAAACAAAGTACCCCAAAACTAGTTGTTTAAAACCACTGTTTGATTTTGCTGATTTGTGAGTCAGGAATTTGAAAAGAGCTGGCTGGGAAGTTCTAGCTTAGGGCCTCTCCTGGGTGACCATCAGATGTCATCCAAAGGGCTGGTGGGCTGGCCTTGCACGATGGCTTGCTCACACGGCTGGCAGGTGGCACAGGCTGCTGGGTGCAGCTGGACTGCGGCTGTCAACTACAGCGTGTACACATGGTGTGGTGATCTTAAGGTAATCACACTTCCTACATGGAGCATGGCTTGTCCTGGTCTCCAGAGAACCAGGCAAAGCACAGCTTTCCTGGCTGAGCCGCGGAAGTCATTCGGCATCAATTCCACTGCATTCTGTTAGTCACAAGTGAGTCACGAGGCCAGTCCAGATTCAAGGGGATGAGAATTAGACTCCACCTCTTGATAAGGAATGTCAAGGTCACCTTGGAGAAGAGCACATAAGACAAGAGAAATTGTCACAGACTTCTTTGGAAACTATAATCTACAACAAGGGGCATGGTACTTTTGCTTAGTAATTACTTTATAAATATTGAATGGCCATAAATAAAGCTTGTCCCTCCCCTAGGCACTTGGTGAGAATAAATTGTAACAGAGCGTGGTGGTCCCAGCTGCTCTAGGACAGGCTTTCCCTGTGCTTGCTGCTGAACCACCATCAGATGCCCCAGATGCTGCTTAAAAAGGCAGATTTCTGATCCGCAGTCGGAAGTGTTATCCATTGCACCACTGGCCCATGCCGGGATGGAGGCAGCAAACCACACTGCCATGTGTATACCTATGCAACAATCCTGAATGTTCTGCCCTTGTACGCCAGAACCTAAAGTACAATAATATATATATATATGTAAATAAATAAAATTTTTAAAATTAAAAAAAAAGACAGATTTCTGGGTCCCACTCCAGACTTATCATCTGGCACCTCCGAGGGTATTGTCTCATGTGTGTATTGTAATCAATCTCCCAGGACAGTTCTAACATGCTACCCAGGAAAGGTAGAGGAAAAGTTCCACACGGGGTTGTATTAGTTACCTATTGCTGCATGGAACATGCCTCCAGGGCGTAGTGATTTAAAGCAGCAACCACATATTATCTCCTGATTTCTGTGGGTCCAGCGTCTGCATGTGGCTTAGCTGGGTGTCTCTGACCCTGGGTCACTCACAGGGCCACAATCACGGTGTCGGCCCAGGCTGCGGTCATCTGAAGACTTGTCCTCAGGAGGATGTGCTCCTGAGGTCACGCATGTGGCTGCTGCTGGCAGGTGCTCAGATTCTTAGGGCTGTTGGCAAAAGACATCGGCCTCTTTCCACACAGGGAATTCACAACATGGCTGTGTGCTTCAGGAAAGCAGGCGAGCTGTGAAGACTTGTGGGGAGAGGTGGTTGCAGAGAGGGAGAGACAGAGGAAAGTCACAGTCTTTCTATAATCTAATCTCAGCTGTGACATCTCTTCCCTTTTGCCATATTCTATTAATTAGGGCTAAGTCATAGGTCCTGCCCACGCTTGTGGGAAGGAAACCCCCAGGAGTGTGAGCATCCGGGGTTGAGGATGACAGGGCCACCCCAGAGGCTGCCTGTCATAGGGTTACTAAAGTGTGGGACTGGGAGCAGACCACCAAGGAGTTGGTTGAAGGAAACTAGAGATAAGCATAGCTGAGTGCAGACTTGATTGATTCTGAAAATAAAGGGCCAAAGGGGTCTGGACCCAGGAGAACTAAAGAAACTGTGGCGTCTGAGATATTCCTGAAGCTTCCAGTTGCAGGGGAAGTCTTGACTGCTTCTTTTTGAACAGGACAGGACTTGACTAGGCCAAGAGGAGAGAGAAGGAAAGGATAATTCTCATTGATTTTATTAGAACTTCTTTCCACATCCTGGGTGGGAATGTTACAAAAGCAGAGACTCATACTTTGGCATGTTAGAAGCATGACGCAGCAGTTTTTGCGTCAGAAGAAGCCCAGTGTATCACAATAAAGTTTGTGGTCCAAGCACCCCTTCCCCCACATTCTAAAACAGATCCCATCAGCGATTTGCTCTTGTGAGATAAGAAAATGAAGCCAAATGCAAATCTAACCCAACCTCCTAACCTAACGCTATGAACAACAAATGGCTTCAGAAAGGGAAGAAAGAGACAGAGACAAAGAAGCAAAAAAGAACGAGGGTTTCCAAAGACCTGCCCAGCTTTGGTTTGTGAAGTTCTAGGCAACTTTCTACTTTGTGAATGAATAACATCCTGAAAAAATAATATTTTCATCTCCAATGCGGAGAGAAGCAGCTCAACACACCATTTATTCAAGCTTTCTGCAGGAAAGGAAAGAGGAAAGTAAGAAAGGGCAAAGAAAAGAAAAAAAAACCCTGAAAACCAAAACAATCTAATCTGAAAAAAAACAGACTGAAAACAAGAAGTTTCCTCGAGCGTTCTGAACTGCAGGGTAAAAAAAAAAAAGGAATGTGAATTTAGTTATTAATAGAAGTTTCAAATAAGGGATTTCTTTTTAAAAGAAGTGAGAATTTGGAAATAAGACACCAAATTGAGGCTTAAGCCACCATTTACAGAGTTAATAAATTAATATAGAGCAACAAGAGAAAATATACACAAGTGAAAAAAGAAATCGTGTTATATTGACGGTAAAAAGATTTTGTTAATCTTCTTATTTACTGTTTCATTTTATGGTAATGGAATACCAGGTAATTTAGACCAATGCTTCTGTTGAAAACAACCCAAAATGCCAATCTATGTCTCATCCATCCATATCCATATGTAAATACATATGTCTACATCTATATCCATAAATATTTATCTCTATCAATATCTAGCTCTCTATAAAGGTTTAAAGGCAGTAAACAGCTAAGCAAATGGTGAGAAATTAGCCAACCGAAATCCAGGGAAGTTCTGGAATCTAGCAAATTGAGCCAAGCACTTGAAGCTAATTTTTGTCCTGGGGAAAATTTCAGTCTGGAAGCAAGGGTTTCGAATCTGAGTTATATTCTTGCTGACCTCATAACATTAGGAAGACAAAGTTGCACAGAGGTGCCCAAGGACCTGGTAAAATAACCCCTCAAAATGACACTGAAAGACACCAGGAAAAAGTACCTTTTATGGTGTCAAAGGATTATTTACCCCTTCCCCAAATCACTAAAACTACCCATTGTCACAGGTGAATTTTTTTTAATGTTTGAAGTAACAGAATATTTTGGTGCATTTAAACTATTTCAGAAAGCATAGCAAAAATAAGAAGGTCAACACAATCTCTTTTACAGTCAGTGTAACACAATTTTCCTTTTGTAATTAATAAGCCTTGTCTGGGCAGTAAGACCATAGCTCACTTTTATTTTCTTCTTTTTATTTTTCTGTAGTAAACAATTCTACTAAGTGATTAAAAATACATTAAATATACCTAACATGGAAGATCAAGGTAATGAATAAGTTTATAAAGTGATAGGATAAACAAGAATATCTACTCAATTTCCAAATATGATCAAAAAGTCATAAACTTTTGAACCACACAAATTCAAAGTATGTGGAAAATCAGATCTTGAAATCCAAAATCACATGTATAGAAAGTGCAAATAGAGAGGGTAAAGCAAAATACAAGAGCCTGGGAGAGTGAATGCCCTAGTAGGGAGACCAGGCAGAGGCCACTCTTAGCCCCTGAATGTCTGTCCAACTCCTCCACCCAACCAGACACAGAAGATTCACAAAGCAGATAGTGCCTTAAAAAAGAGTGATGATTCTGCCATGGTCCTTTGACATACTTCTGGACCATTTTTGGTCCTTCTCTTATGCACATGTTAAGTTCCTTCTTGCTTTCAGATAAATAATTCAGTATTTTTAAATATCCCAAAATGTTTTGATGTTAAGTCTGTTTTATGCAGCAAAACAAGCATTCAGCAAACTCGCACCTTGCACCAGGAATATGCTAACCATTTAGGTAAGACTTGGTACAAGAGGGACATAGGATCACAATTTTAAAAATTGTGGGAGCAAGGTCCACTTGATCTGTCTAGCACGGAGGGCTGAGAGGGAGCAAAGCCTTTCACCCAAACACCCTTCACCTACTTCTTGAGCTCACTCAGGTGCTGGAAAGGAAGAAAACTACTCCATGACTGCCCTTCTGTAGCAAGAGCAAATATTGAGAGGAAGCAAGCCGTCCTGTGATTATAGCTGCTTCACACACAGATCTGTCTCAGAGACCTGGGACCCTTGGCACTCTTACATTGGGAAGACCCAGTGAGAAAACGTAAGGCAGTGACACTGACCTAACTAACCTTACTCATTCTTAAGAATGATAACCTTTCATCAGCAAAAGGGAGACATTTTCCCCCGACCTGTAGTTTCCAGCAAAGCTGCCACATTCCTGGAAGATCTATCACAGGTTGCAATCTTCTGAAGCATTTTTAATCGATATCCCATATTAGGATTATTCAAAGGCCCCAGCGACTTTTTATGGTGTGCCTTCCTCCCAGCAGGCAGGTCAGCTCAGAATGGACAGAGCTGTCCACCTCCTTCTTTCCCTCATGGCCTGAGTTATTTGCACTAGACTGAGAGGGCAGCCTCTTTGACAGATGAACCAGTAACAGAGGAGAACTGCTGGTAGCTTTCTCAGGAGTAGGCAGGTTCTTAATTCCCTTCTCTGTTATACTCCTCTGTCCTCTGAATCCAGTCCAGCTGCTTTCATAAAAGCCTGAAAGCATCCTTCTATGTCTTTGCCTATTTGTGATAAATTATGCTCAATTTCCATTTCTCCTTTTCGTCAGAGTACTTGACTTCCTCCAACTATAAAATCCAAGGTCATTTCAGTTTTAGACTGGTAAAAAATTAGTTTTATGCGTGCATTCTGCTTTATCCACAAGCCTCAACCAAAGGTTTAGGTATAGGGTTCCATCCTCAGTGAAAGTAGATCGATTGAGAATCATTCCCTGCCTCACTGACAGCGTTGATTTAAGCAGGGGATGCCTTTCTGCTAATACGAATTAGTAGCTGATTCAGAGGCTAGTAAAGTGTACAGATTCTAATGCCCAGGGACGGAGAGAACGCCTGTTTCTTAAACTCTTATTCCCAATACACACATTGCTTCAGGTATTACGGCATCCAACAGGGCTAGAGGTGCCATGGCATTGGGCCACCAGGAAGCAAGAATTAAGGAAACAGAACACATCAATCATCCAAACACTCTAGGGACCTGTCCCATGTTCTGTGTCACTTCCAGCATGAAACGGAGACATTTTTTATAACACTCTCAGCCATTCTAAAGACAAGGAATAGGAGGAAAAAACTTGGGGTCAAAAACACTACCAACCAGGATAGGAGTATTTGTGCACATCCTGGGCTGGTTTTGTGACTTCAGTCATCAGGTGGAATGATTGGGTGAATGTACTCAGGAAGAGATGAAGCACCAGAGAAATAGGAGCTAAGATGGAAATTCAACAACTGGGTTTCAGAAGAGCTGGGCTCAAGTCCTGTTCTTCCCAGTCCATGTGATGTTAGGCAGGTGAGATGCAGCCTGCACGGCCTGCAGTGTTCTCAACACTTCGTTCTCCCGGCTTCACAATGTCAACCAAGACTAGTGTCCAAAGTGGGCTCTCAATTCCTCTTGGCTTTGACACTCCAGTTCTCAACTGTCCTCCATTTCCCAGCTGCAGAGTTTATAGAAACAAGTGGTGCTCATCCGAAAACCTCTCCGAGTGCTTGGGCTGACAAAGCAAAGCACAGCCAGAATGCAGGCAGCTCCAGCCTCCAGCATCCTTGACCATCTTCACAAAGGACGAGAGAGGAAACAACATCAAAGAAAGGGGCCATTGTGAAAGCTTTTCTATTGATTGCCACTGTCCCTTTGAGTTAGACACAGAGTTTGAAAGTAGGGCCATTGTCTGACCAGGCTCCCTGATAGTGCACATTTTACCTGGACCCAGTGGATCTCTTGTCTCCTACAACAAATGTTGTGCCCTACTGGGCAGTTGCCAATCTCAAAGCACATGGCTTCCTGCCAGGTGTGATCAGGTACAGTTCATAATTATGTCAAGAGATGGAGATGGGAACAGTTACCCTCCCCCTGGATTCCAACCAGCCTGCCCGGCGCCCTGTGGAAGAAGAAAAGGCTCGCTGTCCAGGGTCATCATGGTCAAAAGGGCAGCTGGGTCCAGGGTACTCCCAGAGTGAGGGCTGAGCCCCTGGGAGGGCTGAGCAGAGGACGGCCCCATGACATGCAAGCTCCAAGTCAGGGTTCAGGTTGTTGGTTCTAAACTCTTGACCATGGATGACATGGTGATATGACCTTGAAGCTGGAGTTTGGAGAAGGAGGTTCCCAAGATTCCACATAGAAACATGCATCAGCAGCCAACCTTGTATTTCCATCACTTTCTCTAGCCCTCTCCCTCTCCTTCCCTCCCTTCAAATGTATCTTATTCTTCTTCGGTTCAACGAATCAGGGCTTTCTTACAATGAGGATTAGAGCAAAAAACCAATTGGCATTCGGGGCTGAAACTACCAGTGATGACAGGGAGACAGATAGGGCTGGGAAGACGCAGCCACTAACACAGAGGACAGCAAGGCGAATGAGCACTCCTGGAGGGGAGTCAGGCTGTCCTGGAGCACGCTTGACCTGGTGCCTCTCTCTGAGGCCAAGCTACATGGAGGAGAACACACTGTCCCGGGAGAGACCTGCAGAGGATGGCATTCTCTTGAGTCCACACACCTGCATTTCAGTCTGTTATCTGGGGTTCCGAGATTGAAGAAGGAGCTCTACAGATCCATTACCGACCAAATTATGTCTAACAACAGATTCCCACCTGTTTGTATATGGTCACAGCCAGACCCAGCCCACTCAAAGGGGAGAATATGAATGTGACTCATTCATCCCAAGTTTTGCAGGCAAAGGGCCAGAAACATTTCCCCCCTCACAATACCCTCTTTGGAAATGCTTCTTCATACCTGGCCACTTGTCAGCAGTCAGAAAGTGACCTTCAATCCCAAACAAGAATGCTGTGTGAATACCAAAGTCTTTTATATTCTGGCAAGAAAAAAATAAATAACAAAAATAACATGTACTGTAAATGCCTTTAAGCCGGCAGAAGCACAAGCATTTGTGGCCAGTGATCCATGCTGCTAGCAAAACAGAAACATTTTGTACCAGCATGTGCTAAGGACAGCTCAGTCTACTCTTTTGTTTTGAGGACAACTTGGTCAGAGAGCAAACCCCTGGGTTCTGTTGGTGCTGCCTCACTAGAAATGTGCCATGGCTCGAAATCAAGGAGGCGGTTTGGGCAAAACCACCTGCCTCACGACGGTGCTTGTCACAGCTCTGCAAAGGATGGGCAAGAAAAGAAATGTCCTTGCTTGGGATGCAATGTCTTTTCCCTTCTCCAAAGCCCCATGTGTGCTTGCCCTCATCATAAGCAAACTACCCCTCACTGCAGGCACTTCCCTTCTCTGTGGTCTTTCTCTCCTCTTCCCTTTCTCGCATCAGCTGTTCGCTGAGGACCCACTTCCCCAACACCCACCTTTCACACGAGGAAAGATGCTCAGCTTCCTTGCCCACAGCCCTGGATCCGGAGAAGGGGCTGGCACTCTCCTTGCAGAAACTTCATTGCTCCTTCACATGCTTAGTTAGGCTTCAACCACTCTCGGAAGCCTTTGACTCCCATTCCAGTGGACCTTTGGTTTCCATCCCATTCATCCCTGCCACCCTCTTCACCTCCTGCTGGGGGCAGAGATCCATCCTTTCTTGGGTTTGCTCACCCCCTGAGGATGAGGAGACCTGCCTCAGAGTCCTGCTCTCCCGTCATTGTCCCATATAAACTCAGCACCCCTCCTGCCACGCGTCTCTCGGTGCCCTTGCATTTGTCTCTTTGTCTCCAGGGAAACTTCAGCTCCTCCTCCTGCTCCATCATCCTGCTCAGCCATAAGAAGCCACTTCTCGTCCATTCAGACTGGGTCATGAGATTGTAGCAAGTCAGTCCCACCTTCAGGCCCCACTTCTAATTCTGGTTCTCTTGTTGTTTCCACTACGTCAGTGAAGGACGTCCACC
Source organism: Sapajus apella (assembly GCF_009761245.1). Taxonomy (NCBI): domain Eukaryota; kingdom Metazoa; phylum Chordata; class Mammalia; order Primates; family Cebidae; genus Sapajus; species Sapajus apella. The sequence goes on along the minus strand of NW_022437058.1, from coordinate 1,747,179 downwards.
GAGATGGCAACATCACAGTCCTGCCACGCCCTCCTGCCCAGCCTACACCCATGCACAGAGTCAGTGCACACATTCCATTCCTTTCCATATCACCCCATCCGGGCCCAGGCATACCGCACAGGTCAACACTGCAAAGTGCCTACTGATGGCACCCTAAATATTACACATTGTGACTTCAGTCACAGACGTACGTCACAGATACCAGTTCAGTTTCAGACCACCGTAATAAAGCAAATATTGAAATAAAGTGAGTCACACACAAGTTTTGGTTTTCCAGTGCATACAAGTTATGTTTACACTATACTCTAGTCTATCAAGTGTGCAATAGCATTATGTTAAAAAATTCATACCTTGATCAAAAACATATTTTATTTCTAAAATGTATTCACAATCATCGAGCCTTCAATGAGTGGTAATGTTTATGATGATGGAGGGTCTTGTCTCGAGGTTGATGGCTGCTGACTGATCAGGGTGGTGGCTGCTAAACGTTGGGGTGGCTGTGGCTATGTCTAAAACTAAGACAGCAGTGAGGTTTACCGCGTCAATTGACTCTTCCTTTCACACAAAATTTCTCTGTAGCATGTGATGCTGCTTGATAGCATTTTACCCATGGTAGAGCTTTCAACACTGAAAGTCATCCTCTCAAACCTACTGCTGCTTTATCAACTAAGCTTATGGAATATTCTAAATCCTTCGTTGCCATTTCAACAATGTTCACAGCGTCTTCCCCGGGAGTAGTTTTAATCTCAAGAAACAGCTTCCTTTGCTCATCCGTAAGAAGCAACTCCTCATCCATTCAAGTCTGATCATGGATTGCAGCAATTCAGTCGCATCTTCAGGCTCCACTTCTTTTTTTTTTTTTTTTTTTTTTTTTTGAGACAGAGTTTCGCTTTTGTTGCCCAGGATGAAGTACAATGATACAATCACGGCTCACCACAACCTCCACCTCCCAGGTTCAAGCAATTCTCCTGCCTCAGCCTCCTGAGTCCTGGGACCACAGACATTTGTCACCACGCCCAGCTAATTTTGTATTTTTGGTAGATACAGCGTTTCTTCATGCTGGTCAGGCTGGTCTCGAACTCCTGACCTCAGGTTATCCACCCACCTCGGCCTCCCAAAGTGCTGGGATTACAGGTTTTCTCTTGCTATTTCCACCACTTCTGTAGTAAATTCCTCCCCTGAAGTCCTGAACCTCTTAAAGTCATTTATGAGGGTTGAAATCAGCTTCTTTCAAACTCCTGTTTATGCTATTTCCACCTCCTCCCATTCATCATGAACGTTCTTAATGGCATCTAGATGATGAATTCTTTCCAGAAGGTTAACCACTTTTTCCCTTTAAAGATACTACTTGTAAGCTGTAATTAAATAAAGTCATGACCGTTTCTAGCTAGAAACCCTTTCCTTGCTGTGTTCCTGAGAAGCTTTATGGGTTACATTGTTGGAAGAGGAGGAGAGCTCTCCAGGAAGACTGCCACTTCCTTTGCCTGTTTGGAGATGGGCAATGGCTCCATTTGAACTTCTTTTTATGAGGCTTGAGTCTGTAACCTCTGAATCCTGCGTCAACAAAGACTTCACCAGCCTGGAGGCCCCTGGAGGGTCAGGGGAGAGAAGCAGGTCGGGGTTCAGTGTCCCGGCTCCAGAGCAGGTCACCCTACCAGAGCCACGTTCCAGCACAGCCCCTGGCACAGCAGGCTCTAGGCCTCTGCTGTGTCCACAGACCCACACAGGTCACACTGTCTTCCTCACTCAGGACGGGTCCCCCTGCTCACACACCTGTGCAACACACGTCTTCCCAGAGAGACTCCCAATGTTGTCTTGTGGGGAAAAAAATGATTGGAATTTTTTTTGTTTATATATATGGAAAAGTACAACCGAATTTTCACAAACTAACCACATATGCGAAACCAGCACCAGAGGAAGCAGGACATTCACAGCTCCCAGAAGCCCCTCACGGACCCTTCCCTGAGGGGAACCACTCTTTCGACTTTTAACAGCAGGATTCGCTCAGCCCATGTGTGCTACATCAAGACAATCACGCAGTAGGTGCCGTTTCACTCACATCTGCCTTCCCAAAAGGACCTTTTAATACAATCCATGCTGTTCCTTCTTAAGACAACCCAAGTTTTAATTCCAGGAGCAGTCATGCCAAAAACCTTGTGCAGGGGATTCTCCCTCTCACCTAGGCAAAAGCTGAATTTGCCTGCACTGGGGTCTTCCCACCTCTCCTTGGAGTGGGGTCCTGCGGGTGATGGCACTCACTCACAAAACACACAAACCAGGGCAGACTCTCGGAGTTGGTGCGGGCTTCACTGGTATTCCAGAACTGAAACCCAGGTAAGACTAGAAGCCCTCAAGAGGAAGAGTAAGTAGAAAATGCAGGGGCACCCCAGACAGGAAGCCTGAGCTTCATGGTGACTCCCTCTTTCTTCCCTCCCGGTCACCCAGCCGCGCGCTCTCCTTCCTGGACCTCTTCCTGCCACCATCCCTCCACCCCCTTGGCCGGCCTCTGTCCCAGCCTGCCTACCACTGTGCCGCCTCGCCCCAGACCTGCCACTCTCTAGTTCATGCTCCACGGTGTGCACGGAGGGATTTTTCTAACACAGAACCTTGCCCTGTCCCTAGACCATTACCGACATTAACAGCTCCACATGCCCCTAGCACGGCCTCCTCCTCCCCAGGCCACCCCACATACTTCATACTCAGTCACACTGAGCTTCTTGGACTGTGGAGAGGCCATTTTCTCAGCCCAGCACAGTCTTCCTGCCTCGGGTCCCTTCATCTCTCCGTCCACATATGGACTCTGCAGCTTTCTCTCCACACAGCCTCTGCTTCCTATGGGGCCCAGCCCTATGCCCAAGAAGTGACATTGTAACTGCTGGCCTCACCAACTCTGCACACCGCCTGATGGCTGGGATTAGATTTCTGTGCTTTGTTGCTTTTTCCTCCGCAAAAATTCCTGATGTATACCTGATATGCAAAAAAGACTAATTGAATAAATGAATGAATGAATGAACTGTCAACAACCCATCAAAGTAGGTCAGTGCAAATCTATGCCTGGCTGTCTATCAGCTGCCCAATCAGACCTTACTCCACAGGCCCTCTTCCTGAAGAAAAATGCACCAATTGTACCAAAAGTTATCAGAGTGAAAACAGGGCCTTCGTCAATAGCATAGAAAAAGTAGCAGCCTCAGGGTGGCTGCTGGTTTCTAAGAGGCGGAGGAAGCACCCTGGTGCTGAGACAGATGGAGGGGTCTGTGTGATGATTTCCACCCGCCCAGTGTCCTCCCCGCTGCTCCCTGTGCCATACGCTTTAGGGGCTAAGGCTCCACGAATGCAGACAACAAGGAAATCACAAAGGATGACTGCTGGGAACAGGAAGTGGGTATAAAAATAGCTTCAATGGGACACAGCTGCCCCGGGACTGTGCAGCAGTGAGGGAGGAAGCAGGAGCAGACAGACGTGTGTATGTCCCGTGTGTTGTGACCAGCTGTAAATATCTGGCCCTATATTTTTTCCTCAGTGTCTCCTTTTCAATTTCAGGAAGTAGGACTTGTGGCCAGAGGTGGGGGCACCTGGGCACCGGCTTCCACCAAGAATGACATAAAAGAAGTTACTGTTTCGGCAAATGAATTAACATCATCATGAATTTGTGATTCATTATTATGAATCACAAATGCTGCAAACTCATGACCATATTCAGAGATTGAGTGTCTCACAGGGAACACTGCAGAAATCGCAGCCAGGCTGTGGAAAACCAAGGACTGCTGAGCAGTGGACTTGGGCGCTAAAGCAGCCCTGCTAGCTTCCCCAGCCCTGCTCCCTTCCCCAATCTCTGCTCCCTTCCCCAGGCCCTGCTCCCTTCCCCAGCCCTGCTCCCTTCCCCAGTCTCTGCTCCCTTCCCCAGGCCCTGCTCCCTTCCCCAGCCCTGCTCCCTTCCCCAGGCCCTGCTCCCTTCCCCAGGCCCTGCTCCCTTCCCCA